>NC_061513.1:167317564-167448044 GCF_022539505.1 Lolium rigidum | reverse complement strand
TGGAAGTTTCAGTTTGGACATAAAACCTCAATCTCTTATGAGAAATATTAATTGTTGTTGAATGCTTAAGCATTAAAAGAGGAGTCCATTATCTGTTGTCTATGTTGTCCCGGTATGGGTGTCTAAGTTGAGAATGATCAAAAGCGAGAAATCCAATGCGAACCTTCTCCTTAGACTCTTGTACAGGCGGCATAGAGGTACCCCTTTGTGACACTTGGTTGAAACATATGCTATGCAATGATAATCCGTGTTAATCCAAGCTAATTAGGACAAGGTGCGGGAACTATTAGTATACTATGCATGAGGCTTGCAAATTGTAGGATATAATTTATATAATGCATATGCTTTATTACTACCGTTGACAAAATTGTTTCTTGTTTTCAAAACCAAAGCTCTAGCACAAATATAGCAATCCCTGCTTCCCTCTGCGAAGGGCCTATCTTTTACTTTATGTTGAGTCAGTTTACCCATTTCTCTCTATCTTAGAAGCAAACACTTGTGTAAACTGTGTGCATTGATTCTTACTTGTTTACCTATTGCACTTGTTATATTGCTTTATGTTGACAACTATCCATGAGATATACATGTTACAAGTTGAAAGCAATTGCTGAAACTTAATCATCCTTTGTGTTGCTTCAATACCTTTTACTTTGAATCTATTGCTTTATGAGTTAACTCTTATGCAAGTCTTATTGATGCTTGTCTTGAAAGTACTATTCATGAAAAGTCTTTGCTATATGATTCAGTTGTTTACTCATTGTCTTCATCATTGCTTTGAATCGCTGCATTCATCTCATGTGCTTTACAATAGTACGATCAAGATTATGATAGCATGTCACTTCAGAAATTATCTTTGTTATCGTTTACCTACTCGAGGGCGAGTAGGAACTAAGCTTGGGGATGCTTGATACGTCTCAAACGTATCTATAATTTCTTATGTTACATGCTAGTTTTATGACAATACCTACATGTTTTGTTCACACTTTATATCGTTTTTATGCATTTTCCGGAACTAACCTATTGACGAGATGCCGAAGTGCCAGTTCCTGTTTTCTGCTGTTTTTGGTTTCAGAAATCCTAGTAAGGAAATATTCTCGGAATCGGACGAAATCAATGACCAGTATCCTATTTTTCCACGAAGCTTCCAGAACACCCGAGAGCCGCCAGAGGGGAGCCCTGGGGGGGCCACACGCCAGGCCGGCGCGGCCCAGGCCCTGGCCGCGCCGCCCTATTGTGTGGTGGCCCCGTCAGCCCTCCGACTCCACCTCTTCGCCTATTTAAGCCTCCTCGACCTAAAACCTTGATACGGAAAAGCCACGGTACGAGAAACCTTCCAGAGCCGCCGCCATCGCGAAGCCAAGATCCGGGGGACAGGAGTCTCCGTTCCGGCACGCCGCCGGGACGGGGAAGTGCCCCCGGAAGGCTTCTCCATCGACACCACCGCCATCTTCATCAACGCTGCTGTCTCCCATGAGGAGGGAGTAGTTCTCAATCGAGGCTCGGGGCTGTACCGGTAGCTATGTGGTTCATCTCTCTCCTATGTACTTCAATACAATAATCTCATGAGCTGCCTTACATGATTGAGATTCATATGATTATGCTTGTAATCTAGATGTCATTATACTAGTCAAGTGGATTTTACTTATATGATCTCCGGAGACTCCTTGTCCCACGTGTGTAAAGGTGACAGTGTGTGCACCGTGTGGGTCTCTTAGGCTATATTTCACAGAATACTTATTCACTGTTATGAATGGCATAGTGAAGTGCTTATTTATATCTCTTTATGATTGCAATGTGTTTTGTATCACAATTTATCTATGTGCTACTCTAGTGATGTTATTAAAGTAGTTTATTCCTCCTGCATGGTGTAATGGTGACAGTGTGTGCATCGTGTAGTACTTGGCGTAGGCTATGATTGTGATCTCTTGTAGATTATGAAGTTAACTATTGTGATGATAGTATTGATGTGATCTATTCCTCCTTTCGTAGTGTGAAGGTGACAGTGTGCATGCTATGTTAGTACTTGGTTTGGTTATGTTGATCTGTTATGCACTCTAAGGTTATTTAAATATGAACATTGAATATTGTGGAGCTTGTTAACTCCGGCATTGAGGGTTCGTGTAATCCTACACAGTTAGTGGTGTTCATCATCCAACAAGAGGGTGTAGAGTCTAGCATCTATTTATTTATTCTGTTATGTGATCAATGTTGAGAGTGTCCACTAGTGAAAGTATGATCCCTAGGCCTTGTTCCTAAATATCGCTATCGCTGCTTGTTTACTCGTTTTACTGCATTTATATCGCTCGCAATATTACCACCATCAACCACACGCCAGTCCCGGACAGCAAAGCACTTTTCCGGTGCCATTGCTACTGCTCATACTTATTCATACCACCTGTATTTCACTATCTCTTCGCCGAACTAGTGCACCTATTAGGTGTGTTGGGGACACAAGAGACTTCTTGCTTTGTGGTTGCGGGGTTGCTTGAGAGGGATATCTTTGACCTCTTCCTCCCTGAGTTCGATAAACCTTGGGTGATCCACTTAAGGGAAACTTGCTGCTGTTCTACAAACCTCTGCTCTTGGAGGCCCAACACTGTCTACAAGAATAGAAGCACCCGTAGACATCAGTATCCATCAACCAATCCTCCGCGTCCATGGGTTCTGACGCGTAGGCGAACGATATTGGCTTTGTGTTCTGAAAATCTGACAAGGTAACGCCCTGGTTTTCTGGCCTCTCCACCTTGTTCTGCTGCAGCAACTCTTGGAAGAATTTGTTCTGCTGCTCCATAGTCATACGTTGTCTTTCCTCCAACATTTGCATGTATTGGAGGAAGTTCTGCTGCGTCATAGGTGGTGGTGGTGGTGGAAACTGATTTCTCGCAGCTTCATCTGCCTCTTCCTTCTGTTTTGCCTCGCGCACGAGGCGCTGTGCTTCGCTCTCCTCGCCCGTCACTCCAGACATTTCCCCCTAGTTCTGCAACACAAAGTGGTACTCATAATTACTCTATGCACAAGATTTCTGAGCTCAACCTTGTGCACATAACTAGTCACACAATGGAAATCAAGAATCAAATGCAAATCATACAAAACATATACCCTGTATATACATACTTAAGTGGTTTATTATAATACTCAGTAGTAATATGAGTATGCAAACTCACTTATTGAAGTATAATTACAACTTATTCAAATATTACATACTACAATACATGCGGTACAACTGTATTGTAGTCTTGCCTCCAGTGGTAGTCTCTAGTCGTGGCTCACTCCTGGTATATCCCAGGCTTCCATCCAGTTGAACGAGTAGTCCTCCTGACAGAATCTGGGATATATGGTCTCCTAGTCGGCTGGTAGCCGGAATCAGAAGATGATCCCAGAGAGAAATCTGTCATCATGAAATGATTATTTAATGAAGCATAATCATCCCACATGGGATACTCTTCCTCCTCAATGGACACGTTACCGGTGTACTCTGAGGTGTTCATATCAAAAGGTCCACGCCTTCCTCTGCCTCCAGAACTCCCCCCCTTGACCACATTACGGGTCTTTCCTCCTTCGGAGTCGGACTCTATCACTATCGGGTGCTCCTTATAATCACCAGAATCATAGTGATGATTCTGGTACTGGTCCACCGCGTCCTGGTCTATTTCTGGATCACATCTCACCGGATCTTCATAGTTACCCATGAAAGATCCCCAACGCCATCCAGTGGAGTTCTCAATTGGAGTCTCCGAGCGTTGGTGATTCCCGCACTCTTCTCCTCCCTCATATCCACCTTGTGAGCTACTAGGAAAATACCTAGGTGTGATAGGTGTGGTTTGGGATTCTGGGGCATCTATATCAATATAGTCACCAGTTGAGAAAACTGGTGTAGGGACTTCGCTCTCCATCGGCTCCTTTCCCTTCGCCTCCTCTTTGGGCTCAGTGAAGTCATCCAACATTGTGTCAATCGCCCCCGACAGATGTCGGTTCAGCTGAAAGAACAATGTCAAGAGGTTCCTGCAGTTATCCATATACTTTGCTGCTTCAGCAGGCTTTCTCTTCGCCAACTTGAAATGATTAAAAGTTGGATCGTCATCCTCCTACATATGGGGAATGTGTGCAAACTCAGAACCTATAAGGTCCTTAGTCTTGTGCTCACGTATGTCTGTAATGGCTTTCATTATGGCTATATGGTAGGCTGTTCTTATAGTCCTAGCCTCCCCCGCAGGCATCATTGCGCTCAGTCCTAAGGATTCTGGTAGCTGTAGTCCTACCCTGCACTTCGCCAGTACTGTACCGTCGTAATACATGTACTTCATTACCCGAATTTGGGGATCACACCCGAACTCGAGTAACATGGCTCTGAGTATATCCGCAAGTCCCCCGTTGTAATCATCCAACGTGGATTCTTTCACCTTCACGTTACGGCCCGAACATGAACTTGCTATAGTTGGCTGTAGATAAGAAAGAATATAATATTAGTAATAGTGCATCATAATAGTGATAATAAAGAATTATCGCACTAAAAGATACGATTGTTTTATTCACAAGTGAATATACACCATATTTTTAGAGAATTCTTTACTAATCCTATTTGACTCCTAACGTTCGGTCCCATTTACTAGGTTCCAACCTAAGGTCAAAGCTTTTGCTCTGATACCAACTGTGGTGACCCTGCATACCACTGCTGTTATCACCAGATTTTGGCCAAATCAGGAGGTGGGCCGTAAGGGAGATGGGCTTGGAAGATTACACGTGGAAGATCTCTGAAGCGGCCTTGCTCGAAGAATTTGGGCTAGATTGCCCGTGTATCTTTAGTTATAGTAGATCGCATCTTAGATTAAAAGTTAGAATTTGTCTCGTGCACGGTGGGGATTATTCCCACGCTAGAAAGTCCCTGGACTATAAATATGTATCTAGGGTTTATGGAATAAACAACAACCAACGTTCAACCAATCAATCAATCTCGGCGCATCGCCAACTCCTTCGTCTTGAGGGTTTCTATCGGTAAGCATCATGCTGCCTAGATCGCATCTTGCGATCTAGGCAGCACAGGCTTAATGTTGTTCATGCGTTGCTCGTACTGAAGCCTTTTTGATGGTAAGCAACGTAGTTATCATAGATGTGTTAGGGTTAGCATAGTTCTTCGTATCATATGCTGTCGTAGTGCAACCCTTGCGCATCTAGCCGCCCTTACACCTATCTTAGGTGTAGGGGCGGCACCCCGCTTGATCATTATTTAGTAGATCCGATCCTTTACGGTTGCTCCTTGTTCTACAAGGATTAGTTTAATATCTGCAATAGTTAGGCCTTACAAAGGGTTGGAGGATCCAGCGGCACGTAGGGTGTCGTTTGCTAGTCCTAGACAGGATGTTCCGGGGATCAACCTCGTGTTGGTTTTTAGGCCTTGTCTAGGATCGGCTTACGATCACCGTGCGTGGCCGCGAGGCCCAATCGTGAGTAGGATGATCCGATTATGCGGTGAAAACCCTAAATCGTCGTAGATCTCATTAGCTTTATCTTGATCAAGCAGGACCACCATATATTCGTGCACCTCGTACGAATCATGGGTGGATCGGCTCCTTGAGCCGATTCACGAGACAACCCGAGAGCCGATCGAGGCTCGTATTTAATGTTTACGTGTATGCCATGCGGAAACTAAGCGAGGCATCTCCATCACCTTCCCCGACCGGTATAGGTCGGGTGGCACGCCCTTGCACCAGCATCGGACGTGTGACCAGAAGGCTTTGCGGGCCGTCGCTCGGAGGGACCAGGGCCAGCCGCAGCCCTAAGTTGTTCCCGGCTCTACTGTGTTGCCCGTCGCTGCCCGCCGGTGGGTTTCTGACGCCAACACATTCTGGCACGCTCGGTGGGACCAGGGCCAGCCGCAGCCCTAAGTTGTTCCCGGCTCTACTGTGTTGCTCGTCGCTGCCCGCCGGTGGGTTTTGACCGCAACACATTCTGGCACGCTCGGTGGGACAATCGTCTACATCAACCACATCGCCATCTACATCTGAGATGGCGGACGGCACGCCAGTCACGTACGAGGATCTGACCGACGAGCTCAAGAAGAAGTATGACGAGGTCAAAGCTATCCTCGAGGCCGATCTCATCGGCTCTTTCCACGAACCCGTTCACATGGCATCAGGTGGAAGGGGTTCTCGCCCGACGGTGCGCTCGATGGAATAGACTTATCCGCCCCATCGGAAGAACGCACCGAGTCCCCGCGGCAGGAGATCAACTACTTGGTGGCTCACTCGCTACACCGCCACTCTGAGAACCTGGTGAACACTTTGGAGCGTGTCGCTCTTCGGGTGATCCAGGAGATCATGAGGCACCAGTACTCGCCGTCAGGACGAGCTCTCGGGACGCATCAATGAGAGTTGCCACTCCAGTCCCGTCCACCGCTGCCATTTGCGTGGGCAGCACCAGAAGTGCCGAATTCACCGGCATTCGTCGTCTACAAGATCGGTGGTGACCCTAGTGACTGCCAGTTCTTGCAGGAGGCGCCTAAGGAGATCCCTCACGGGTACATGTGCACATATGTGCCAGACTGCGGTAACTGGACACTCACAAACCAGGCCGCAACATCAGGGACTTCTGGGAAAACAGGAGGAACGTCAGCGACAGATCTTGAGAAGCAGATGTGGCTAACCAAGTACGCCACCCCGACGAACCTCCAGAGCTCAGCTCCTGCAGCTTGGCTCGAGCTGGAAAAGCAAGCATGGCTGGCTAAGTACGCCACCCCGGCGAATCTTCAGAGTTCGACTCCTGCGGCCAGCACTGCGGATCAAATCAGCACAATCCTGAGAGACCAGTTCGGCATGGTGCCGAAAAGGAGGGCAATCGGCTATTCCAGGCCGTACCCCGACGAGTATGAATTGGTCCCGCTACCACCCAAATATCGGCTCCCTGATTTCTCTAAATTCAGTGGGTCGGATGGTTCCAGCTCCATCGAGCATGTGAGCCGATATTTGGCACAGCTAGGAACGGCCTCAGTGTCGGATCCACTACGCGTGAGGTTCTTCTCACAGTCCCTCACGGGATCGGCTTTCGGGTGGTACACCTCGTTGCCACCGGACTCGATCCGGACTTGGAAGCAGCTTGGAAGAACAGTTCCATATGCAGTACCACTCGAGGCTTCCGAGTCCGGCCATGCCGATCTAGCACAAACACGTCGAAGCGCGGAGAAACCGTGACGGTGAATACATCCAGCCGCTTCGAGAATCTTAGGAACCTATGTTATTCGGTTCGTGTGACCGAAAAGGAAGCAGTCGAGTTGGCAGTAGCGGGCCTTGCAGCGCCGCTCAAGGACATGGCCTCCCAAGCAGACTACCCCTCACTGGCGCACATGGTTCAGAAACTGTCGGCATATGAACAGCGCCACCCGGACTAGTACAGGACAAATTCAAGCGCGCAGTAGTCCTGGTCGAGGCAGAGGAGGACGAAGTCTCTGCGGGAGATCAAGAGGTAGCAGTGGCTGAATGGACTCGGGGGGCAACCCCCGTGTCCTGCAAATGGGTAAAGCCACCAGGCCCGCCCAGGGGGTTTGATTTTGACGTGACCAAAACTGACCAAATCTTCGACCTTTTACTCAAGGAGAAGCAGTTGAAGATACCCGAAGGTCTCAAATTCCCCACGGCACAGGAGCTGAACGGAAAGCCATACTGCAAATGGCATAACTCGCTCTCCCATGCTACCAACGACTGCAGGGTGTGGCGTCAGCAGATCCAAATGGCGATAGAACAAGGACGTCTGATTTTCAACCAGTACGCCATGAAGGTCGACACTCACCCCTTCCCCGCCGTTAACATGGTGGAATGCACTTACCCTGAAGGTTGCCAGCCGGGATCCTCGTTCAGCATCAACATGGTAAGACTTGGACACCATGCTGGCAAGGATGGAGACGAGGGCAGCTGCTCTCGTAGCAAAGACACAGAGGAGGCCGCTCCACGCGATCGGCTCCGTCATGATGGCAAGCGCTACGTCACAGAGGGAGAAGTAAAGAACATAAGATATCAGCGACCCCTCTCTGATCACCTCCTCAGCAAGTATGTGAGTCAATATGACCAACGCCGACGATCCAACGATGATGATGAAAGAGATCGTCTGGCTAGAGAAGCCAGAAGACATCGTCGGCATGATCGCGATAAGGAGGAGCACGAGCGCCGTGCCAAGGAAAAGGCAAGGGAGCGAGATGACGAGGACAGGCACTGGGACTGTCCCTTCTTCAGACACTGCTGGGATTCAGGAATGAGCCGATTGCCTACAATCGGCAATTGCCCGCAATGCAACAGAAGAAGAAGGAGGCAGCCAACGTGTCCGTGTTCCAACGCTTAGGACCTCTCCCGCCTCGAAGCAAACAAGCTGAGTCCCCTCGTCTGGAAGATCTCGAGGATTCAGAAGACGAGGGAGAAGAAGAAGAAGACAGGTACCACCGGCCAAGGTGGTGCCCTGATGGACTCAGCCGCTCCCAAAAGCGTAGGGTTCAGCGATCGCGCGGCTTGGAGGAAGCCGAAAGGTTATACTTGCGTACGCTAAGGAAGGCACGACCTGATCTGGCTGCGAAAGTTCAGCGAACCCTGGACGAAGAGGGTCGTCCACGGAAAATGGAGTGGCGCCCCAAGCAGAGGAAAGCCGATGATGAGACATCGGCTGGCACAAACATGGTGCTCGTCCTTCCGACGGAGTTTAGTGTTCCACGATTACACGATGCACTCGAGGTGGACGACAGCAAGCGCATCAACATGATAAAGTCAGAGGTTGGGCTGGTTTTATCCACCGGCCTGACCGAGTAGCAAGAACAAACCAATGAGCAAGTATGGCGAGGCCGGTCCTTGGGATCGGCCCCCAAAGGTATATGAAGGAAAAGCACAATGCCTTCATCGAACGCTTCAATCAATATGGAGGCCGATTCCAGCAATCGGCCAAAATTATCTTCACCACATGTTCTGATTGCATACAATGTCGATCTATTGGGCAGCGGTTTACGTCGGCTGGTTGAGTCAGGGAAAATCAACATTGGTTCTACCAAAGCCGACGTGCAAATGCAGTGCCTAGGCTAACCACAAAGCCGATATCTGCAGTCACCTGGCAGATTCGGCTCGGGGGGCAATCATCAGATGAGCAGGCGTAGATGAAGTGCAGATGAACATGTGTGCAGTAAAACATTGGGGGCCGATAGGAAAAATCGGCCAGTAAAAAAAAAATCGATAAACAGCCGATGCAAGGACATCGACTTCAGAACTAAGAAGCAAAGCCGATGCACAGCCATCGACTCTAGAATAATTACACGGGACCCACCAGATATGCGCTCAAGGCTCAGATTTGCGCCAAGATGGTTTAGCTTCAAGAGCTTCTGTTTCCTTGGAGGGAATGTGCAATGAGAGCAACCTCGGTTGCAACGAGCCGACGACCCTTTGTGACAGTTCAGCGGTAGCATCAATTTGGCATGCAAGACATCGGCGTTCAATGGGAGAAAGCTGATCAATGGGGGCAAGTTTGGCTAACTGTTCCTGGTGGCTGTCTCAGATTACCAGATTACCTGAGGTCAAACCTTTTTCTGTTGTATCGGTGCATCCTCGCTGATGTTCTCGCCTTGATTTAGGCTCGGGGGGCAGCTAATTTGGTAGATGCTCTATTTTCGGGAGCCGATTGGAGTTGCATCGGCTGACCCTGCATCGTGGCCTTTTCCGAAAGTGCTGAGCTGCTTGCAGAAGAAGACTGCTAAGGCTCCGGAGGGGAGCTGGAAAGGGAGGCCATCGTCTTTTACAGGGTTTGGACCGTCCTGTTACTGCAAGAAAGGGAAGGAGACTGGATTCTCAACATAGCCGATGAACAGTCATCGGCTATAGGATTGCAGAGTATCAAATCACAGTCTGAATTTGAGAAGTGCTTGACTGACGGTCTAATCGATATCTGAGTCCGGCTTCATGGGCGTCTAAAGGAAAAAAAGGGGGGGTCCGATACGTTGCTATCGGCCTTGGTGTGGCAAGCGGAAGGATTGAAATTGGATTAATTGAAAAAGAAATTGGAAGAACAATTTTCATTAATTCAAAGGAGCAGCTTTACAAGAAAGAGCCGATGGCTCTCAAAAGAGGGATCTGGTGCCTAGTGCACTGCTACTACTAGTCCTACTCTACTAGTCGTCGCTGTCCTCATCATCGCCGTCGTCGATGTCATCGGCGCTGCTCCCGGGAAGCTCCTCGTCGCTGCTGCCCCAGCCTTTGGCCGGAGCTTCGTCTTCCTCGTCATCATCATCATCCTCGCTGTCCGCCCAAGAGCGGAAGCGCTTCGTCGGTGGGTACCCGATGGAGGAGGAAGATTCATCCTCCTCCTCTTCCTCCTCGTCATCATCATCGTCTTCGCTGTCCGCCCAAGCGCGGAGTCGCTTTGCCGGCAGAAGCTTAGCGGGGGAAGGGGGGTCTCCCTCCTCCTTCTCTTCTTCTTCCTCTACTTCTTCTTCTTCCTCCTTCCCGTCGGAGGAGGTGGGTTTCACCCGGAGATGGAGGTCGTCTTCGCCTTCGCTTATCGGCTTCCCTTCGACGAGGTACTTATGGTCCTCTTTCCCGTCGGTCAGAGGCAGGTTGCCGTCTGGCGCATGATCGGAGTTTCGCTCCGGCTCGCTCAAGGATGGGGACTGGAGTGGAGGGCCGGAGGAGGTTGAAGAGAAGGAGGACATTGCTACAGGGGAAGAGGGTTTTTTGTTGCCGATAACTAGAACAGAGGAAGGTGATGAAGAGGGCTAATCGATCGGCACGGTTAAATAATGAGGAGCCTGGTGGAAATTTAATGCCATTGCAGTTTCCGAAGAGGTGATGCCAAAGCTGTCGAATTTTGCAGAGAAGCTGAGAAGACAGGGCATAATGATGAAGAATACTGCAACGGTACTGCTCTGTCACGACATGACCCTTTGAGGAAAAAACAGAGTGGTTTTGGAATTATCATTGCCAAAACCAGGGGGGCATGTGTTATCACCAGATTTTGGCCAAATCAGGAGGTGGGCCGTAAGGGAGATGGGCTTGGAAGATTACACGTGGAAGATCTCTGAAGCAGCCTTGCTCGAAGAATTTGGGCTAGATTGCCCGTGTATCTTTAGTTATAGTAGATCACATCTTAGATTAAAAGTTAGAATTTGTCTCGTGCACAGTGGGGATTATTCCCACGCTAGAAAGTCCCCTGGACTATAAATATGTATCTAGGGTTTATGGAATAAACAACAACCAACGTTCAACCAATCAATCAATCTCGGCGCATCGCCAACTCCTTCGTCTCGAGGGTTTCTACCGGTAGCATCATGCTGCCTAGATCGCATCTTGCGATCTAGGCAGCAGAAGCTTTATGTTGTTCAAGCGTTGCTCGTACTGAAGCCTTTTTGATGGCGAGCAACGTAGTTATCATAGATGTGTTAGGGTTAGCATAGTTCTTCGTATCATATGCTGTCGTAGTGCAACCCTTGCATATCTAGCCGTCCTTACACCTATCTCAGGTGTAGGGGCGGCACCCCGCTTGATCTTTATTTAGTCGATCCGATCCGTTACGGTTGCTCCTTGTTTTACAAGGATTAGTTTAATATCTACAATAGTTAGGCCTTACAAAGGGTTGGAGGATCCAGCGGCACGTAGGGTGTCGTTTGCTAGTCCTAGACAGGATGTTCCGGGGATCAACCTCGTGTTGGTTTTTAGGCCTTGTCTAGGATCGGCTTACGATCACCGTGCGTGGCCGCGAGGCCCAATCGTGAGTAGGATGATCCGATTATGCGGTGAAAACCCTAAATCGTCGTAGATCTCATTAGCTTTATCTTGATCAAGCAGGACCACCATATATTCGTGCACCTCGTACGAATCATGGGTGGATCGGCTCCTTGAGCCGATTCACAGGACAACCTGAGAGCCGATCGAGGCTCGTATTTAATGTTTACGTGTATGCCATGCAGGAAACTAAGCGAGGCATCTCCATCACCTTCCTGACCAGGTATAGGTCAGGTGGCACGCCCTTGCACCAGCATCGGACGTGTGACCAGAAGGCTTTGCGGGCTGTCGCTCGAAGGGACCAGGGCCAGCCGCAGCCCTAAGTTGTTCCCGGATCTACTGTGTTGCCCGTCGCTGCCCGCCGGTGGGTTTCTGACGCCAACAACTGCATGTTGTAGTATGTCAGTCGTTGATATAACATTCACGAAGTACCAATCCGCAAATATTACATCCCTCAGAGTAGTACAACAAAACATAGCTGGTCCATAACTCATTCATTTATTATTACAAACCATATGTACATATCATCACGGAGTTCCTCCTGGGTCCAGAGAGGAATACTCCTGGGTTCCAGGTGAACCCGACTTAGCTTACAAAATAGAAGTCTTAGCAGGTCATACATTTATTCTACTCGAGCAGCGTAGTACTAGAGTGTTCTCACTGCTCAGTTATCACTACTACTCTATCATAGGCTTGTTCTCCTTTGGTACCGTCCCCGACACCGTAGACTATAAGGTAGTCTACTCCTTCTACACCTCCGGAGAGGTCTGGCTCTTCATAGCAGATTCCATCTGCTCCTTCTTGGTCGCCGGTGTCCTCCTCAAGACAATTCAGGCAATCTAAGCAGGGGATTAGAAGAGGTATGAGTACGAGCGTACTCAACAAGTTCATTATAGGAAAGAGGTGTTTAATGCACTAGCTACGGTATTAGACCAGAAAGTCTAATATCAATGCAGGTTTTTTGTAATCATTTCTTCAAATGGTTGCTTTTATTCAGAAGAACTATGTCCGTCAGCCTGTTGGAGATATGCCCAAGAGGCAATAATAAAGTGGTTATTATAATATCTTTGTGTTTATGATAAATGTTTGCATACCATGCTATAATTGTATTAACCGAAACATTGATACATGTGTGTTATGTAAACAACAAGGAGTCCCTAGTAAGCCTCTTGTATAACTAGCTTGTTGATTAATGGATGATCATGGTTTCGTGATCATGAACATTGGATGTTATTAATAGCAAGGTTATGTCATTGGTTGAATGATATAATGGACACACACCCAAATGAGCGTAGCATAAGATCAAGTCATTAAGTTCAATTTGCTATAAGCTGTCGATACATAGTTGCCTTAGTCCTTCGACCATGAGATCATGTAAATCACTTACACCGGAAGGGTACTTTGATTACATCAAACGCCATTGCGTAAATGGGTGGTTATAAAGATGGGATTAAGTATTCGGAAAGTGTGAGTTGAGGCATATGGATCAATAGTGGGATTTGTCCATCCTGATGACGGATAGATATACTCTAGGCCCTCTCGGTGGAATGTCGTCTGATTAGCTTGCAAGCATATGATTTGATCATAAGAGATGACATACCACGGTACGAGTAAAGAGTACTTGTCGGTAACGAGGTTGAACAAGGTATGGAGATACCGATGATCAAACCTCGGACAAGTAAAATATCGTGTGACAAAGGGAATTGGCATCGTATGTAAATGGTTCAATCGATCACTAAGTCATCGTTGAATATGTGGGAGCCATTATGGATCTCCAGATCCCGCTATTGGTTATTGCTCGGAGAGGAGTCTCGACCATGTCTGCATAGTTCGCGAACCGTAGGGTGACACGCTTAAGGTTCGATGTCGCATAAGTAGATTTGAATATGGTATGGAGACGAAGTTTGTTCGGAGTCTCGGATGTGATCCAGGATGTCACGAGGAGGTCCGGAATAGTCCGGAGAATAAGATTCATATAAGGGAAGTTGATTTCTGGGTTTCGGAAAAGTTCGGGATTTTTCCGGTGATTGACTAGAAGGTTCTAGAAGGTTCCGGAGGGGTCCACCATGGGGCCCACGACCTAGGAGGGCTAGCATGGGCCGAGGGGATGCTCCCTGGCCTAATGGGCCGGGGGCACATGCCCCCCAAGGCCCAGGCCGGCCAACCCCTAGGGTTTCCCTAGGGGGGATCAACTTGGGGGGAGGAAATCCCTCTCCCCCCACTTGGCCGCCGCCCCCTAACCCTAGATGGGAAAGGGGGCCACCCCACCGACCTGGCCCCCTATATAAAGAGGGGAGGGGGTGGCCGGCCACCCATCCCATCATTAGCCCCTCCTCTGGTCGCCTCTCTCCTCCACCATACGCTGCTCCGGCTTAGGAGAAGCCCTGCAGTTTTTCTTCCTCCACCTCCACCACCACGCCGTCGTGCTGCTAGAACTTGGAGGAGATCTACCACACCTCCGCTGCCCGCTGGAACGGGGAGAGGAAGGAGCTTCATCGACACCGTATGCGCGACCGAGTACGGAAGTGCTGCCGGATTGCAGCACCGGAACGATCATCTACACCAACAACGAGATTAATCTCGTAAGCTTTGGAATCTTCGAGGGTTAGTCTCATCTCCATCTCGTTGCTTCGATCTTGTAGATTATATCTTGGGTGTTCCATAGATTCGATCTTGGATTTATTCGTCTTTGCGGTAGGAAATTTTTTGTATTCTATGCTACGAACCCCATCAGTGGTATCAGAGCCATGTCTATGAATAGATCTGTTGCACGAGTAGAACACAATGGTTTTGTGGGCGGTGATGCTTTTGTTGCTTTAGTTTGTGTACTTTGCATCTTGCGGGATGGTGGGATGAAGTGGCCCGGGCTAACTTTACATGACCGCGTCTCATGAGACTTGCTCCACGCTTGACATGCAACTTGTATTGCATAAGTGGCTTTGCGGGTGTCTCGTCTCTCCCACCATAGTGAAGATTACAATTTGCACTTCTATTGTCAACACTAGTATCACCGTTGTGGTTCATGTTCGTAGGTAGATTGGATCTTACTCGAAAACCCTAAACCACGTAAAATATGCAAACCAAATTAGAGGCGTCTAACTTGTTTTTGCAGGGTTTGGTGATGTGATATGGCCATGATATGATGATGATTATATTTGATGTATGAGATGTTCATTATTGTATTATGGAAACCGGCAGGAGCCTAATGGTTGTCTTTAATTTTTGTTAAAGACCTGCGTGTCTATTCATCATGTAATAGCTTTATTTCAAGTAGTTGTTATAGTAGCTATAAGTGATGAACAACCATGAAGCGGTGATGACCCACAAGTATAGGGGATCGCAACAGTCTTCGAGGGAAGTAAAAACCAATTTATTGATTCGACACAAGGGGAGCCAAAGAATATTTGTAAGCCTTAACAACGGAGTTGTCAATTCAGCTGCACCTGGAAACAGACTTGCTCGCAAGAGTTTATCTGTAGTAACAGTTTTATAGCAGTAGCAGTAGTGAAATATCAGCAGCAGAGTAACAAAGACAGCAATAGTGATTATAGTAAACAACAAGATTGAAATATTGTAGGCACAGGGATGGATGAACGGGCGTTGCATGGATGAGAGAAACTCATGTAACAATCAAGATAGGGCATTTGCAGATAATAATAAAACGGTATCCAAGTACAAATCAATCAATAGGCATGTGTTCCATATTTAGTCGTACGTGCTCGCAATGAGAAACTTGCACAACATCTTTTGTCCTACCAGCTCGGTGGCAGCCGGGCCTCTAGGGAATCTATCGGAAATTAAGGTACTCCTTTTAATAGAGCACCGGAGCAAAGCATTAACACTCCGTGAACACATGTGATCCTCATATCACCGCCTTCCCCTCCGGTTGTCCCAATTTCTGTCACTTTGGGGCCTCGGGTTCCGGACAACGACATGTGTATACAACTTGCAGGTAAGATCATAAAACAATGAATATCATCATGAAACAATAACATGTTCAGATCTGAGATCATGGCACTCGGGCCCTAGTGACAAGCATTAAGCATAACAAGTTGCAACAATATCATAAAAGTACCAATTACGGATACTAGGCACTATGCCCTAACAATCTTATGCTATTACATGACCAATCTCATCCAATCCCTACCATCCCCTTCAGCCTACAGCGGGGAATTACTCACACATGGATGGGGGAAACATGGCTGGTCGATGGAGAGGCGTCGGTGGTGATGATGGCGATGATCTCCTCCAATTCCCCGTCCCGGCGGAGTGCCAGAACGGAGTTTCTGGTCCCGAGACGGAGTTTCGCGATGGCGGTGGTGTTCTGGATGTCTTCTGGCGATTTCGTCTAACCCCCGTCCGTTTTTAGGTCGAAACCCTTAAGTAGTCTAGAGGGGGGCACCTGGGGCTGCACGAGGCGTCGCCACCATAAGGCGGTGCGCCCCCCTCCTAGGCCGCGCCGGCCTATGGTCTGGAGGCCGTGGGCCTCCCCCTGACCTGCCCTTCTGCCTCCGTGATTCTTCTGGGAAAATAGGCCCTTCGACATTAATTCCGGGGATTTTCCTGAAAGTTGAGTTTCTGCACAAAAACGAGACACCAGAGCAATTCTGCTGAAAACAGCGTTAGTCCGTGTTAGTTGTATCCAAAATACACAAATTAGAGGCAAAACAATAGCAAAAGTGTTCGGGAAAGTAGATACGTGATGTCTACGGGTGCTTCTATTCTTGTAGACAGTGTTGGGCCTCCAAGAGCAGAGGTTTGTAGAACAGCAGCAAGTTTCCCTTAAGTGGATCACCCAAGGTTTATCGAACTCAGGGAGGAAGAGGTCAAAGATATCCCTCTCAAGCAACCCTGCAATCACGATACAAGAAGTCTCTTGTGTCCCCAACACACCTAATACACTTGTCAGATGTATAGGTGCACTAGTTCAGCGAAGAGATAGTGAAATACAAGTGGTATGAATGAATATGAGCAGTAGTAACGGCGCCGAGAAAAGTGCTTGCTGGCGTGCAATTGATGGTAGTAATATTGCAGGAAGTAAAGATGCGAGTAAAACAAGTAAACAAGCGATGATTGCAGTATTTGGAAACAAGGCCTAGGGATCATACTTTCACTAGTGGACACTCTCAACATTGATCACATAAATAAATAAGTTCTCTTCCTTTGTGCTACATATACTCTTGTTTGATAATGAACACCATTCGTTGTGTAGGGCTACAAGAGCTCCCTCAAGCCGGAGTTAACAAGCGCCACAACATTCGGCATTCATATTTAAGTAACCTTTAGAGCATAATAGATCTTTGCAATTTAAACCGAGTACTAACATAGCATACACACAGTCACCTTTACACTATGAAGGGGGAATAAATCACATCAATACTATCATAGTAATAATTAACTCCATAACCTACAAGAGATTATGATCATAACCTACGCCAAGTACTACACGATGCACACACTGTCACCATTACACCGTGAAGGAGGAATAGACTACTTTAATAACATCACAAGAGTAGCACATAGACTAATAGTGATACAAAGCTCATATGAATCTCAATCATGTAAGGCAGCTCATGAGATCATTGTATTG
Source organism: Lolium rigidum (assembly GCF_022539505.1). Lineage (NCBI taxonomy): Eukaryota > Viridiplantae > Streptophyta > Magnoliopsida > Poales > Poaceae > Lolium > Lolium rigidum. The sequence continues at coordinate 167,430,719 of NC_061513.1, read as the reverse complement.
AAGTACATAGGAGAGAGATTAACCACATAGCTACCGGTACAGCCCTTAGCCTCGAGGGAGAACTACTCCCTCCTCATGGGAGACAGCAGCGTTGATGAAGATGGCGGTGGTGTCGATGGAGGAGCCTTCCGGGGCACTTCCCCGTCCCGGCGGCGTGCCGGAACGGAGACTCCTGTCCCCAGCATCTTGGCTTCGCGATGGCGGCGGCTCTGGAAGGTTTCTCGTACCGTGGCTTTTTCGTCTCGAAGATTTAGGTCAGGGAGCTTCTTATAGGCGAAGAGGCGGAGTCGGAAGGGCTACGGAGGGGCCACATGCCAGGGTGGCGCGCCCCCCTCTCTGGCCGCGCCGCCATATTGTGTGGGGGCCCAGGGCCTCCCCTCTGGTGGATCTCGGGTGTTCTGGAAGTGTCGTGGTATCGTCACGGCATATGCCATAGGGTGGCTAATCGAAGTGGTTCCTGAGGGATCTCACGGTGGTATCCGGATGCGGGTATGGGGACGAGCGACACGGCGACGTACCCAGGTTCGAGGCCCTCCTATGGAGGTAAAACCTCTACTCCTGCTAGAGTGTATATGATGATCACACAGTACAATGGTGCTCCTAGAGCTGTGTCCGGCTGCTCCTGAGAGGCTAAGGGAGATGATGGTCTCTCTCACAGGGCAGCGCTAAGGGTGGAATGAAGTCAGAATGATCGATCCCCTGCACGAGAGGGGGTAGTGCGGCTTATATAGTCGCCGGCACTTTACAAATAAGACCCTATAGTTTACTGGCCGGCTTGGCCGGCTCCGGCTTCCGCTCCTTCCCGAGGTGGTGACGTCAGGAGTCGTTGAGGCATCGTGGCCTGTCCCATCCGGCTGCCACGGTCAGCGGTATGGAGAGGAGGTGTCCCCGTCGCCGTCAGCCACTGTAGCCAGTACGGATCGTCGTAAGCCCTGACGGCCTGTCCGGCGCGTGGCACTATTGCCCCACAGTGCCCCGCGCTTTACGGAAGATGAAGTCAGCGTGGACTTTGGGAACCCGGATCACCAACCCGGTTCCTTCCAGTGCAAGACTCGCCAGCCTCGAGTCGGTCTGAGGTACAAACCCCGCCGGATATGGCTTGTAGAAGCCGGCCCAGCTACAACATTGGTGGCCGTAGCCAGGCCGACTAGGACCTAGAGCCAGCCGGCTTCCGGACCAGCCGGCCACGGCGCCAGCCGGCTGCACCTCAGCCGGCCTTTGCCGCGAGCCGGCCAGTGGCCAGCCGGCTGCTCCGCGTCCATTGCCCTATCCGGGGTCTTCCCCCCGACATTAGCCCCCGAAGCTGGCAAGGTCCTGCGTTTAGAAGGACCTAGGCAGGTTTTCCTGGCTTCTCGAATATATTTGACGGCACTTGGAGGGGCCGACTGAGAATTCCAATTCAGCCGGCTGCGCCCTCATCCGGCTCGTTCCTGCCGGCTGCTTCTAGCCGGCCGCTTTTTACACTTATGCAGCTTTTGCTTTCTCGCAAGTTTTGGCAGCGTCTCCGCCTTGCTGATGACTTTTGGTCCGGGTTGAAGTTATTGTCCGGCTCCGGCTTGCGGCGCGCCGGAGTCTCCGCCGCCTCGGGTCCTGCGCCCGACTTGACCGGTCTGACGCCTGGCCCTGCAGTCGGTTCGCCTGGTCACATCAATGTCCCTCCGGATCCGGTGCGGTAGTGGGCGACGTGGTGTGGCCGCTTTCGGTAACCGTCGCGGTAGTGGGAGGAGTTATGGCGCAGTAAATCCCGATCGTGGCCCACGATCGCCACGTGGCCGCGCAACTGGCGTGCCAGGCGGCTATAAATGCCCCCGGTAGCGGTACCGAGGCGCCCTTCTTCCTCCTTGCGCTCTTCGTCCTCTCCTTTCTTCGCTCGAGCACTCCGCCGCACGCCGATACTTCTTCTCGTGCAACCTCCTGGCGAACTCCGGCGAGCGACTGCCCCGACGTTCTCCCGCCGGGCCGCCGCCGCCACTCCACCAATCCGGCGCCACGGGGCCGCGCGTTTCGACGGCGCGTCCTCAGCCGCCGTTGTCGCCGCCGCGGTCGCAAGGCTCTTCCTCGCCGTTTCGGCTCTCTTGGTCATCTTCTTCCTCAACCTCGACAATGGCCTCCCCTAGCGGATCGTGGAGGGGCTCATACATGCAAGAGGACGACATCGAACGGCTGGTGCGCCTCCGGCGGATCCCGCGGTCGGTGGTCACGCGGGTGCCCGGCGAGGAGACGGAGCCGGCGCCAAGGGACGGCGAGCGCGTCGTCTTCGGCGCGCACCTCGATCGCGGGCTGGGCCTGCCGGCTTCCACATTCTTCCGGCATTTCCTCGACAACTTCGGCCTGCAGCCGCACCACCTGCCGGCGAACGCATGCGTCCTCCTCAGCTGCTTCGTGGCGTTCATGGAGGCCTATGCCGGCTTGTGGCCGGACATCGACTTCTGGAGCCGGCTGTTCTATCTGAAGGCGCAGCCCACCGAGGGCCGCCTGCGGGCCTGCGGCGCCGCCTCGATCTACACCCGGCCCGGTACGCCTTTCCCCAAAATCCCCACCGTTGACTCGGTGAAGAACTGGCAGATGTCGTTCTTCTATGTGCGCAACGAGGGGCAGCTCGTCGACCGGATCAACCTGCCGGAGTTCAACCCGGCTCCTCCAGTCGGCCGGCTCAACTGGAGCCACAACGCCTGCTCAACGGACCCAGACGCTGAGGTGAACCAGCTCTGGGATTTCCTGGCGGCAGCCGTCGAGAGTGGGCTGACCGCCGAAGACCTCCTCTGCACCATCGCCGAGCGCCGGGTGCTGCCGCTCCAGATGCGCACCCACAAAATCGGGCACATGTCCGGCCGGTTCGATCCGAACCGGACGTCCAAGGCACTGCTCACCAAGGCCCAGGTGGCCAGCCGGGTGAATAACATCACCAAGGCAAATGTGCCGGACGACTGGAACTACGGGCTGGCCCCCCGCGACAGGGACCATCCACCCACGCGGGTAAGCTTTGTATCTTTACCAATTTCCGGCTTGCGGCTGCGAGGCCGACTTCTTTTTTCTTCTGCCGACTTCCGGCTTGCTGTTTGCTCACGTTTTCTGTCTTTCTAGCTCTTTGAGCGCCAGAACGCCGAGGACGGCGACCTGGCGACGAGGAGGTGGACGCCGGATCACGTCGATCCGGCTGACCAAGCCGGCGACCAGGCCGGCGACGACGACCTGCTGCAGGCGCCTGATCTAGGCGGCCAGGGGGAGCACAATCCGCCCCCTTCACCGGAGCAGCAGGAGGACGAGGAGCCGGCGACGTCCGGCACGGGGCCAATCCCCGCCGTGCCTCTGCGCACGAGGCCGCCAAGCACCACGGCGACTTCGGCGCCCAAGGGCACGAAGCGAGTCGGCTCCACCGCCGCCGCGGAGTCGAAGGCGAAGAAGCTCCGCCGGATGCAGCCGAAGAAGGTCCCGGAGCAGGCCGGGTGAGTTCTCTTTCCTCTTTCTTGTTTGATTCCTTTTCTTTCCTTACTCTTTATGCTTATCTTCTCTTTGTTTATCCGGCTAGGGCCCCCATCAAGTTTGCCCAGGGTGGCGGCTCCCGGCAGGCTCCGCGCGTCGCGTCGCCGCCTCTGCGCCAAAGGAGGGAGCCGACGCCGCAGCCTTCATCGCGCGCACCTACGCCGCCGCCGCCTGCGGGTACTCCGCCTCCCGCGGGGGCGCCTTCCTTTGCCGTGCCGCTGGCCTCAGCGCCTGATCGCGGCACGCGGGCCGAGCCGACGCGGCAGCCGACGCTGGACGATATGTTCCCGCGCCGGACTCGTCTTCTGGACCCAGCTGCTGGGGCCGGCCGCGGCATGCCGCCTTCAACCGGAGCCGGAGCCGGCAGCTCTGCACCGCCCGCGACCGGAGCTGGAGCCGGCAGGGCTGCGCCGCCCGCGCCTGGAGCCGGAGCCAGGCCAAGCGTGGTGGTGCTGGATGGGAGCCCGGAGGGGGCACCTCAGGCGCCGGAAACGGCTGCGCCGACTGGGCCATCTGCTTCGCCCAGCGCGCCGCCACCACCGGAGCCGAGGACGGGGGAGCCGGCCGGGCAGGAGCCGGCAAGGGATGAGCCGGCGCGCCCGGAGGGCGCCGACTCGCGCGCGTTGGTGAGGACGGAAGCCCCATCGGCGCCGCAGCAGGGCCTGCACGTGGCCAAGGGTGCCATGCTTCTGCATGTGCCATCCGCCTCCGACTCCAGCCTTGGCTCGGCTGGCACGATGGAGCAGGCGTGGCTCCGCGCCGACTCCTACGAGGTGACCAGCCGGGAGGGGAACCCCGGCCAGGCGTCTGTGGAGATGTTCTTCTCCAGCCTGCAGGCCAGCCTCAAGGCTAGGGCTGCCGAGACCGCGGCCAACCTCGCCAAGGTGGAGGAAGCCGGCAAGGTGAGCTTCATCTGTTTTTGATTTGGTTATCATCCTGGTAGCCCTCCGAGGCATGGGCCGGCTGCTTGGAGCCGGCCCGGGTTTCGCCCATCTGACTGATTTTCCTTTTTTCCTTAGGCTGTGATGGATCGGCGCACCACTCTGTACAACCGCGCCGTTACCCATTACCACAAGGCCAAGCTGGATCGGGCCGACTTGGCTCGCGAGCTGGAGGCCGCCAAGGGTAAGCTCTTACTTCTTTCGACTCGATGTCTTCTTTCTTTTTGGTCTTGGTTGGCTGACGTTTCACTCCGGCCGCCTCGCAGTTGAAGCCGCCAAGGTCCCGCGGCTGGAGTCGGATCTCCGGGCTGCTCGCGCCCAGTGCGCCGAGAGCGAGGAGGCGAACCGCTCTGCCACCGCCAAGCTCAAGCTGGCTGAGCAGGAGCTGACGCGGCTGCGCCTGCTGGAGCAGAACCACCTCACTGAGCTCAACTCCCTCAGGACGGCGGAGAAGGAGAAGGTGGAGGATCTGGGCCGGCGGCTGACGGAGGTGGAGAAGCAGCGACTTGCGCCGGCAGAGGAGGTCACCGCCAAGTCCACGGAGCCGACGGCTACCGCCAAGCGCCGGACGGACGAGTTTGGCGCGCTTGATCGCGGCTTGGCGGGTGAGTGCATCTCTATGTTCCTTTCCCTTTGCCGGCTTTCGGCTGTCGGCTGCCGGCTTTCGTTGGCAGCCGGTAGCAGAAACTTCTGATTTCTTCGCTATCCCATCTTCGGGCTGGGGGCAGTCGGCTCGTGCCGGCTGCCGCCAGGCTTTCCTTTTTTCCTTCGAAATCTCCATCTTCGGGCTGGGGGCAGTCGGCTCGTGTCGGCTGCCGCCAGTCTTACTTTAGAGCTTCGGAATCTCCATCTTCGGGCTGGGGGCAGTCGGCTCGTGCCGGCTGCCGCCAGGCTTACTTTAGGACTTCGAAAATTTGCATTTGCCAGCTTATTTCGGCTTCGATGATTTCTGACTTGCTTCTTTTTGCAGCGGCCTTCCCGGAGACGCAGGACGCGGCTTTAGCAGCCGTTGGCGTTGCGCGCGAGTCCAGGAGGCGGGAGACTGGCGAGGGCAGCTCGGAGTATTTCTCCATGGAGGACTACATGGCGTCCATGGCTGCCCGCGTTGATCCCATCACCAAACTTGGTTGGGAGCTCCGGAAGGCGGCTGAGGATCTGGTCCCGATGCTGTGGCCCGAGGAGGTGGCGCCGCAAGATATCTCCAGCCTGACCTCTCTGATGGAGCGGGCGCCGGATCGCTTCCTCGACTGGAAGGAGTCGGCCACGCGCGCTGGTGCCGACATGGCGCTGTCCTTCGTCCTCTCCTGGTACAACGAGGTGGACCTGGGGCAGCTCGAGTTCCGGCGAGCCGGCGTGGAGGACAAGCTCCCAGCCGAACTCAAGGCCGCCCGTCTTGCCCGAGCCAGCGCCATCGCCGATTTCGTCGACAAGGGCGCCTTCGTCGCGGACCCGAACCCTCCTCCATCCGATGAGGATTACATAGAAGATGAGGAGGCGGAAGACGCGCCCGAAGACGAGCCTGCAGCTGGCTCCGCTGACGCCCCTCCGGCTTAGTTTACCTGCTTTTCAGTTGTTCTTTTGCCAAGACAATTTATTAAATCCCCGGGATGCCGGGTGCACATGTATGAATGCTATCGTCCTTTAATTATGTCACACTTTAATGTGTTTGTTAATCATTTGTGTGCCGAGTTGCTTTCTTTCGACTCGTTCGCTTTTTCCCATCCGCCCCACTCTTTGGCTGTGCTCTTGCCGGTCGTACGTCCGACTTGCGATCCGTCGCCGGATCAAGAGCGGGCCGCTGGGTGAGGCCGATAGTATTTCAGTCAAACGAGCTGAATTCGGCAATCCGGCACTTTTATGAAAGGTTGCAAGTCAACTCGCTTTTACTCTTTCCCTTAGTCGTTTTTCGCGTGCCGGTTCCCTAGGCCTTACTCCCGCCAGCCGGACAGCCGGGTTGCGGTCTGTAGCTGGGTCGGAAGCCGGCTGTCGGAAACCGGATCACGTTACTGAGCCAACCGCGTGAAAGGGTTCAAGCCAATTGGCGAAACGAAATGGAGTATGCGAAAAACTTGTCGGAAACGGCGCTCTCGGCGCATGCTTTTTCATAGCTCACAAAAGGAGATACAAGGGATACATACATTCCTGCTCTCATGTGTAAAATGGGCGGAGTAACCTGACATTCCAGGGACGCTTAGTCTCCTCGTCAGCCTTGTCCGGCTTGTTTTTCTTAGCCTCTTGGGCATCTATGAGATAGTAGGAATCATTGCCTACTGCCTTGCTCACGATGAAGGGACCCTCCCATGGGGATGACAGTTTATGCTGTCCGGTTGTCCGCTGGATCAGCCGGAGCACTAGGTCTCCTTCTCGGAATGCTAAGGGCTGGACCTTCCGGCTGTGATAGCGTCGGAGGCTCTGCTGGTAGATGGTAGATCTGGACGCGGCCAGCAGCCGGGCCTCTTCGACTAGGTCAACTCCATCTTCACGAGCTTCTTTGGCTTCGGCTTCTGTGTAGAGCTTGATCCTTGGCGCGTCGTGCTCGATATCGGTCGGCAGGACGGCTTCGGCCCTGTATACGAGGAAAAATGGTGTGAAGCCGACTGAGCGGTTTGTCGTTGTGCGCAAGCTCCACAGCACATTGGGCAGCTCTTCAATCCAGCAGCCGGCTGCTCGCTCAAGCGGCTCTACCAGCCGGGGCCGGATGCCGGCTAGTACTAAGCCGTTAGCCTTTTCGACTTGTCCGTTGGACTCTGGGTGTGCCACAGAAGATAGGGCCATCCGGATCCCCATTTCCCCGCAATAGCGAGAGAAGATGCCTTGGGAGAAGTTGCTGCCGTTGTCGGTGATGATGGTGTGGGGGTAGCCGAATCTCACAATGATTTCCTTGAGGAATGTGACAGCTGTGGAGCCGTCCAGCTTCTTGATTGGCTTGGCTTCGATCCACTTGGTGAATTTGTCAATCATCACCAAGAGGTGTGTCATGCCGCCCCGCGCCGTTCTGAATGGGCCTACCATATCCAAGCCCCATACGGCAAATGGCCATGTGATGGGGATGGTTTTCAAGGCGGAAGCCGGCTGGTGTCTCTTCTTTGCGAAACGCTGGCAGCCGTTGCACTTCTTCACCAACACTTCTGCGTCTCTGAGCGCAGTCGGCCAGTAGAAACCGTGCCGGAAGGCTTTGGCCACTATGGCTCTGGACGAGGCGTGATGTCCGCACTCTCCTTGATGGATTTCCCGTAGGAGTTCAATCCCTTCAGCCGGCTCGACGCACCGCTGGAACACCCCACTTACACTGCGTTTGTACAGCTGGTGGTTGATGATTGTATAGGCCTTGGCCCTTCTCTCAATCTGCCTGGTCTGGGCTCTATCATCAGGCAGCACACCGTCGGTGAGGTAGGAGAGGAATTCTTGTGCCCATGAAGGTACGCATCTTATCTCGAATACGCCGACCAACGTGGCCTCCCGCGTGGGAGCTTCCGGATTCGACTGCATGGTCGCCGGGTTCGGCTTGCTAGCCGGCGGGTTCGGCTTGCTAGCCCCCGAGTTTGGCAATGAAGCCCCCGGGTTGGACTGAGAAGTCCCCGGGTTCGGCATGGTAGCCGGCGGGTTTGGCTTGTTAGCCCCCGACTTGGGCGATGAAGCCCCCGGGTTCGGCTGAGCAGCCCCCGGGTCAGCCGGCACGAATATTGAATCCGAATCCGGTGACGGTGTGATGGACGGCTTCTTGAGAACCGCCAAGGCGATGCCCGGCGGAATGGCTTGCCGGGTTGAGCCAATCTTGGACAAGGCGTCAGCCGCCTCGTTGTTTGCCCGTGGTACATGGTGGAATTCGCAGCCATCGAAGAAGCCGGATAGCTGCTGGACATGGAAGCGGTATGAGGCCATGTTGGCGTCCTTCGCGTCCCAGTCGCCTGATGCTTGCTGTATGACCAAGTCGGAGTCGCCGAAGCAGAGTATGCGACACACGCCAATCTCCTTGGCCAGCTTCAGCCCATGAATGAGCGCTTCATACTCCGCCACATTGTTGGATGCGGCGAAGTGGATCTGTAGGACATAGTCCAGTCGGTCTCCCTTGGGAGAGGTGATGACGATGCCGGCTCCCAAGCCGTTGCGCATCTTCGAGCCGTCGAAGTGCATCTTCCAGTGTGTGGAATCCGGCACAGGCGGCAAGTACTGCATCTCAGCCCGGGCCGACGAAGAAGTCCGCGAGGATCCGCGACTTGATGGCCGTGCGTGGCTCGTAGAGGATGGTGTGGGCGGCTAGCTCCGTGGCCCACTTGGCAACCCGGCCGTTGGCATCCTTGCTGCCGATGATTTCCGCCAAGGGCGCCGTGGCAACCACCTTGATGGGGTGCTCTTGGAAGTAGTGCTTGAGCTTCTTGGCCGCCATGTAGACGCCGTAGGTGACCTTCTCGGTAGTGGGGGTAGTTTTGCTTCGACCGGGAGAGCACTTCGCTAAGGTAATAGATCGGGCGCTGAACCAGCCGCTCCCTCGTCGGCTTCTTTGCGCTCCACCACCAGGACAACGCTAACCACTCGGTTGGTGGCTGCGATGTACAACAGCATCGGCTCCATTGAAGCCGGCGTTGCGAGGATTCGCGCGGTTGAGAGCACGCGCTTCAAGTCACGGAAAGCTTCATCCGCCTGCGGTGACCAGACGAACTTGTCCGCCTTCTTCATTAATTGATACAGGGGCAGTGCCTTCTCCCCAGCCCGGGCCGACGAAGCGGCTCAAGGAAGCCATGCAGCCAGCCGAACTTCCGGACGTCCTTGAGGCACCGCGGCAGCTCCATCTTCTCAAGGGCACCGATCTTCTCCGGGTTGGCTTCGATCCCTCGCTGAGAGACGAGGTAGCCAAGGAGCTGGCCAGACGGCACGCCGAATGTGCACTTGGCCGGGTTGAGCTTCATTCGAAATCTTCTCAGATTGGTGAAGGTTTCTCTCAAGTCATCAAGGAGGGTAGTCGTCTCCTTGGTCTTTACGACGACATCATCCACATATGCGTGAACGTTTCTGCCGATTTGATCCTGCAAGCATTTTTGCATGCACCTTTGGTAGGTGGCGCTCGCATTTTTCAAGCCGAACGGCATAGTCGTGTAGCGATAAGCCCCATACGGGGTAATGAACGAAGTCTTTATTTGATCATCCGGATTCAAAGGAATCTGGTGGTAGCCTGAATAGGCATCTAGGAAAGACAACAGTTCACAACCGGCAGTCGAGTCTATAACTTGATCTATGCACGGCAGGGGGAAGGGGTCCTTCGGGCACGCCTTGTTGAGGCTGGTGTAGTCGATACACATGCGCCAGGAGCCGTTCTTCTTCAAAACCAGGACCGGGTTCGCCAACCAGTCCGGGTGCAGCACTTCCATGATGAAGCCGGCAGCTAGGAGCCGGGCGATTTCTTCACCGATTGCTTTCCTTCGTTCTTCGGCGAAGCGCCTGAGAGGCTGCTTCACCGGCTTGGCTTCAGGCCGGACGTGGAGGTGGTGCTCAGCCAACTCCCTCGGCACACCCGGCATGTCTCTTGGAGTCCATGCGAAGATGTCCCGATTCTCACGGAGGAAGCTGGTGAGCTCGCTTTCCTATTTCTTGCTCAAGCCGGCACCGATGGTGACGTACTTGTCCGGCTGCGCCGGGTCCAGCAGAATCTTCTTGGTGTTGTCGGCCGGCTGGAAGTGAGTCGTCCCAGCCGGGTTGCCTGCAGCCGGCATGTCTGTCTGCGCGGCCTTGGCGAGGGCGACGGCGTCGTGGATGAGCTGCTTCTCGGTGGCGATGACCAACGTCTGGGCCATCTTGGAGCTCTGCGTGGCGCAGTCCATGGAGCGGCGATAGTCGCCGGCTATGGTGATGACCCCTTTGGGGCCAGGCAGCTTCATCTTCAGGTACCCGTAATGGGGCACCGCCATGAACTTGGTCAGGGCCGGCCTGCCCAGGAGCGCGTGGTAGGGACTCACGAGGTCCACCACCTCGAACTCGATTCTCTCGGTGCGGAAGTGGTCCGGCTTCCCGAACATCACCTCCAGCGTGATCCGGCCAATCGGCTGGCAGCAGTGGCCTGGCACGATGCCATGGAAGACGGTGGGGGTGGGGCGCAACTCGGCCTCCTGGATGCCCAGCTTGCGGGCGGTGTCGCGGTAGAGGATGTTGATGCTGCTGCCCCCGTCGATGAGGACGCGCGAGAAGCGCACGCTGCGCCGGGTTGTGCCGATGGTGGGGTCGAGGACCATGGCGTAGCTGCCCGGCTTCGGCAGGACAGCCGGTGTGTCGCGGCGATCAAAAGTGATGGCCTGCTCTGACCGGTTTAGGTATCGGGGGACCGGCGGTATGACCGCGTTGACCTCGAGGGAACGGCTCGCCGGCTCGTCTTGTCCTCGGGCTCGGATGTGAAGATGATGTAGGTAGCATCTTCGGCCAGATATCGGCCATGCTGCACCTGGTTAGCCTCGTGGTGCTCGAGGTTGGCGTTCTCTCGCGCCGGCTTGGCCGACCCGGCCCGCCGGCCGGTGGAGGCGGGGGTGGAGGCGGGAGAGGTTCACCGCTTGTCGGCCGCTTCATGAAGTGGCGGTCGCGGGTGGTGTGGTTGGAGGGGTTCTTGCCGCTGTGGTACTTGCACGGCGAGTCGAGCATCTGCTCGAAGGTGTACTTCGGCTTCCACTGCCGGTCTTGCTTCTGGCGGCGGCTGCCGCCTGCCGCGTTGTCTGCCACGGCAGCTACGTGGGCGGAACCGTACCGGCGGTCCGGCTGGTCGCTGTGACGCTTGCCGCGGTAGTTATCCCGCCGGCTGCCATGAGAGGCGCCGTCTGCCGGCTTGTGCTCAGCCGACTTGTGGTGGTCCCGCCTGGAGGGAGCCGGTGCTGGGTCAGCCGGCGTCTTGCCGGCTTCTTCAGCCAGCGCGTATTTGTCCGCGATGGCCATCAAGGCAGCCATCGACTTGGGGTCACTGCGGCGCAGCTTGTGCCACAACATGGTGTTTGGCCGGCAGCCTCCCATGAAGAAGCTGATGGCCTGGATCTCGTGCACGCCCTCGCAGGAGTTGCGCATCCCGCACCGGCCGCGTCGGGTACGCGCGATCCGTCTCGTCCGGGCCCCGCTTGCACATCTCAAGCTGCCGAGGGCGACCCGGCCGGCGGTAGGTGCCGGTGAAGTTGCCGACGAAGGCCTCTTCGAAATCCAGCCAGCCGTTGATGCCGCCGGCCGGCAGGTTGTTGAGCCAGTGTGCGGGCGGAGCCGACCAAGCATCGGGGGGAGTAGCGCACCGCCCACCGCTTGTTGCCCCGAGAGATGCCGACCGCGGTGGAGTAGTCCCGCAGCCCGCTCCTCCGCTTGGCGGTGCCGTCGTACTTGGGCGTGTCGCGGGGGAGCGGGAAGCCGTCGAGCACGGGCTCGTTGGCGATGCGGGGCCCGAAGCACTTGGGGCAAGCCGGCGCCTCCTCTTCCGCGATGCGGGATTCGACCAGCCGATCGAGGCGGTCTCTGGCGTCGGTGGGCTCGATGCGGGGGCCCAGCCGGGAGCGTGCCGGCTGGCGCGTGCCGGCTGCTTCTGGAGCCGGCCGGTGCTGGCGGCGAGGCTCGGAGTCTTGCTCGTGGTTCCGTCCCGGGGGAGGCCAGCTGCGGTTGCTGCCGCCTGTCTGGTGGCTCGGCCGGCTCGAGCTTGCGTGGGTGGCCCGGGAGTCACGGTGCCGACTTGGTGTTGGGGAGGCGGACTCGGCCGAGTCCCTGCCGCCTTCCCTGTCGTTGCCTGCAGCTCCACGAGCGTGAGAAGCTCTGGGGGCATTGACATACCTGGGGTCGGCGATCTGCTTGTTGGCTGCGTTGAGCAGCTCAGTCACCCGCTGGGTCTGGCGGCGTAACTCTTCGCCTTCAAGGCGGTTCAGCTCTTCTGCGGCGGCTTGTGCCGCGCGCATGTTCTTGTCGGGGGTGTTGTAGACGGGGAGCTCCGCGGACGGAGCCGGCGAAGGAGCACCGTCGCGGGCGATCTCTGCGCCGAGGTCGCGGCCCCTGCGGCGGACATGGCCGGCTCGGCTTGGCTCGTCGCCGCCTGGAGTGAGGCCGTGGGCGCGGTTGTACTCGCGCTGGGTGATCTCCATTTGGCGCTTAGCAGCAGCCAGTTCTTCTGTTTGCTTGAGGAGGAGCTGGCGGTGCGCCTCCAAATCCGCCTCCATGGCGGTGGGGTCGGCACCAGGCGTGAGCGGGGTGCTCAGTTTTGCCCGGACTTCGTCCAGCCGGGACGGTGGCGGTGGCGGCCTGGCGCCTGAGCCGGAGGCGTTGGGGTCGATGTTGCGCTCCAGGCCGGGGCCACGGGTGCGCGGGTTCTTGGTGGGGAGCTCCTCGCCAGCCATCATGACTTGTACGACGGCGGGGCTGGCGGGAGCGCTGCTGCCGGCTCGCGGAGGAGGGCTTGCGCAGCGCAGCACCTGCCGCGGGTAGCGCGGCGGTGCGACGGTGGCGACGTAGACGTCGAGGCCGCCGAAGGAGATGACGCTGCCGGTTGGGAAGGGCCGGTCGGCGAAGCAGCCAACGTTGTCGCTGACGCAGTCGAGGGAGCCGAATCTCCAGATCAAGCCTGAAGCGACTCGCTCGCCGGTGGTGATGGTGAGGCCCGTCCGGATGAAGACACCGGCCGAGGATGCCGAAGGCCCCACGGTGGGCGCCAAATGTCGTGGTATCGTCACGCGCATATGCCATAGGGTGGCTAATCGAAGTGGTTCCCGAGGGATCTCACGGCGGTATCCGGATGCGGGTATGGGGACGAGCGACACGGCGACGTACCCGGGTTCGAGGCCCTCCTATGGAGGTAAAACCTCTACTCCTCGCTAGAGTGTATATGATGATCACACAAGTACAATGGTGCTCCTAGAGCCGTGTCCGGCTGCTCCCGAGAGGCTAAGGGAGACGATGGTCTCTCTCACAGGGCAGCGCTAAGGGTGAAATGAAGTGAGAATGATCGATCCCCCGCACGAGAGGGGGTAGTGCGGCTTATATAGGCGCCGGCACTTTACAAATAAGACCCTATAGTTTACTGGCCGGCTTGGCCGGCTCCGGCTTCCGCTCCTTCCCGAGGTGGTGACGTCAGGAGTCGTTGAGGCATCGTGGCCTGTCCCATCCGGCTGCCACGGTCAGCGGTATGGAGAGGAGGTGTCCCCGTCACCGTCAGCCACTGTAGCCAGTACGGATCGTCGTAAGCCCTGACGGCCTGTCCGGCGCGTGGCACTATTTCCCCACAGTGCCCCGCGCTTTACGGAGGATGAAGTCAGCGTGGACTTTGGGAACCCGGATCACCAACCCGGTTCCTTCCAGTGCAAGACTCGCCAGCCTCGAGTCGGTCTGAGGTACAAACCCCAGTCGGATATGGCTTGTAGAAGCCGGCCCAGCTACAGCATTGGTGGCCGTAGCCAGGCCGACTAGGACCTAGAGCCAGCCGGCTTCCGGACCAGCCGGCCACGGCGCCAGCCGGCTGCACCTCAGTCGGCCTTTGCCGCGAGCCGGACAGTGGCCAGCCGGCTGCTCCGCGTCCATTGCCCTATCCGGGGTCTTCCCCCCGACAGGAAGCTTCGTGGAATTCTAAGATGTTGGGCGTTGATTTCGTCCAATTCCGAGAATATTTCCTTACTAGGATTTCTGAAACCAAAAACAGCAGAAAACAGGAACTGGCACTTCGGCATCTCGTCAATAGGTTAGTTCGGGAAAATGCATCAAAACAATATAAAGTGTGAACAAAACATGTAGGTATTGTCATAAAACTAGCATGGAACATAAGAAATTATAGATACGTTTGAGACGTATCAATACGTTTTGGACGTATCAACTCCCCCCAAGATTAACTTATTGCTTGTCCTCAAGCAATTCAGTTAAAAACTGAGTGCGATAAAAGAACTTTCACGAACACATTTGTTCATATGATGTAAATATTCTCATGATATGGACAAGTACTTAGGCAATTCATAATAATATACATGCAAATAAAGTCATCTAATAGCTATGTCAATCATGGAAAAGGTACCAACAAATTAATAATAAGCATCATGAATCATGTCTATCAGCAGGATTGCAATGTTCATAAAAGGATACGATAAAGTGGTATCTCGCTTGCCCGTATTTGTACAGCAAAACATAAATGCTCGGGCACCTTTGAAGTTCATGGAAAGATTGGAAGTAGAGATTATCAAAGATAAAGCATCAAAGTTATACCACAATTAATCACATTTTGGGACAAGCATATTATACTAAGAATGACAGTTGTGCTCTCAAGAAAGTGCTCAAAGAAAGGATGGTGACTCAACATAAAAGTAAAAGATTGGCCCTTCGCAGAGGGAAGCAGGGATTAACATGTGCTAGAGCTTTTCATTTTTCTAAAGACAGAAGTAAAATTATTTTGAGAGGTGTTTGTTGTTGTCAACGAATAATAGTGGGTACTCTAACTACCTCGTCAACCAGACTTCCAAGAGCGGCTCCCATGAAGGATGTTATCTCTACCAGCAAGGTAGATCATCCCTCTTCTCTTTTGCTTACACATGTATTTTAGTTTCATTATGGATGACACTCCCCCCAACCTTTGCTTACACAAGCCATGGCTAACCGAATCCTCGGGTGCCTTCCAACATTCTCATACCATGGAGGAGTGTCTATTTGCAAATTAAGCTGCTATCGATAAATCGAGCAAAGCATGTGAAGAGAATTATTGATGAAAGTTAATTAATTGGGGTTGGGAACCCCGTTGCCGAGCTCTTTTTGCAAAATTATTGGATAAGCGGATGTGCCACTAGTCCATTGGTGAAAGTCCGTCCGGAGTAAATGACAAGATTGAAACATAAACACCACATACTTCCTCATGAGCTATAAAACATTAACACAAATTGAGAAGCATTTTGAAGGTTTTAAAGGTAGCACATGAGAATTTACTTGGAATGGTTTGAAATGCCATGCATAGGTATTTATGGTGGACAGTCTGGAATAACTTGGTTTTCAGGGGTTTGGAAGCACGAGCAGCGTTCCCGCTCAGTGCAAGTGAAGGCTAGCAATAGACTGGGAAGCGACAATCAAGAGAGCAGTAACTGTCATAATCATGCTTGCGACAAAACAAATTAACAGAGGCATAAAAGTGATACAAGAACTCTGAGGCAAAGTAAATCATCGAGGCTTAATTGCCTTTTGTTCAGTCGTATGCATGCGTGAGCATTTGCCAAGTTAATTCAAGTGAATTATTCAGAGGAGGATACCACAATGTCATATCTATCTATGAATAAAGCAATGCAAGCAAATATTTATGACATGCTACTCATATTAATAAATTGGAGCTAAACATGAGAGATCATGAACTACTAGACTTTCTTAAATGACATATACCTCACATGAACCAACTAAGCATGCTCACATGGATGAGTATATGTACAAAAATGAAAACAAATAGAGTTCATACCGACCTCTCACCACGAGTCGGATTGTCGTAGATCGTCATTGTTGCCTTTCACTTGTGTAGCTTGAATAATATGGAATGAAAACCAACCTCCAACCACCGAAGACCACTGAACTCCATAATGAACTTTACAAAACCGAAGAAGAACAACAAATATTTTTGGTGTTTTCGAACTTGGAAACAAGAACAAAAGGAAACAAGCAAACAAAGCAAAATCTTTTTGGATTTTCTCATAGCAACCTAACGATAGTAAATAAAGTAAAATAAGAGCAAGAAACTAAAATAAGCAAATGGTAAAGAGAAACAACATAAATATTTTTGGTATTTTTGTGTTTTAGGAAAGAAACAAAGCAAAAACAAGAAAATGAAAACTGAAAGAGTTGCATAAACACAAAGCAGCAGAAATTCGTCAAACTTGACAGCAGTACAGTAATCATTTTTAAGAAATTATTCCGCTGCCCAGCTCGAAAAGTGTTCAACTAATGAAAGTTAGATAATAACCTGGGAAACATGCACACAAATTGGCTTTGCAAAATAACGTTCTGGCTGTTTTTGAAATTTTTTTTGGTATCAGTCCAGAATCTGTTTTCAATCAGCACTCTCCAAATATCATCTTCCTCTTATTAGAAAACCACTTTAAGAAGCTAAACGAGTATGTACAAGTATCCAGCAATTATAATATGCAATGAATGAGTGATGCCGGTATACCTCCCCCCAAGCTTAGGCTTTTGGCCTAAGTGGAGATCAATCCCATGGTGCCCATGAAGTGGCACCTACGTAGTAGACGAAGATGGATCCTGTTCAGGGTATGTGCTGGAAGACGCACCAGGATATCTGACGGTGTACCCGTAGGAGGGCTCGGCGTCCTCGGAGTCATGCTGCTGGTGGAAACCTTGTATCTTCAGCTGCTCATCCACCTCCTCCTTAGAGCGCGACCACGGTCTCCTGTGAACACTGAACAAGTCGGCCGCGCTGAATGGTGCGGCTGTCATCATTGGTGACTTCTCGATAGAGCTCCGCCAAAGCTTTGGGACTCTTCTCAATCTTCTTTGTTGTACCTACAGGGGCAATATCCAATGCAGTACAAAAATCCTTCAACTTCATAGTAATAGGATTATCATAAATCCTGAATGTAACTGTTGGTGAGAAGTGTGAGTTGTTGAACTGAAAGCTTTCAACAAAGATTTTAGTTAGCATGTAGTATTGACTCCTCTCATCTTCCATATAGGCAGATAAGCCCACATTATTGATGAGGAACAATAAATCATCAAGCAGCCCTGCATTGCGCAAAAAGTCATAACATGGAAAAGATGAAGCATTAGGAACTCCATTATCCTCTTCAACTTCGAAGCTCGGTGCGATGACATCCTCATTATAGGATCGTCTAATTCGAGTGGCTGCCCTTGAGGGCCTCCCCGTGCTTGTCGTCTCTCTTTTGAACACCTCTCCAAAGGTATGGTTATTCATCTTCCTTTTCTGAAATTTTTCAACAAATATTATAAAAGTTGATTTGGAGACATATAAATGAGGGAAACTACTATAGGAACTTGGTAGAGTACTAAACATGCATCAAAACTAATTTTTACAACTTAGAACAAGCATGCAAGCTCACTTAACATGTTACCTATAGCAGCAAAATATTAAAGATATACTAAACCAAACAAAATTCTATTTGGATAATCGGAGGAGTCACATACCGGAGAGCAAATGTGCCAAATTTCAGACAGAAATCTGGGCTGAGCAAAGAGATCGAGAAATCTTGAGCTCTTGAGCAGAAACGCGAGTGAGAGAAAGTGAGTACGAGTTTTTTTGGGAGAGAGAGTGAGATGGGAGGAAGAGATGAGTTAGTGGGGCAAGGAGGGGCCCACACCACAGGGTGGCATGCCCCCCTTGCTGGCCGCGCCGGCCCATGGGGTCCAGCTCCAGGGTGCCCCACTGGTCAGCCCCTGGTGCTCCTAGTAGCTCTTCGAAAAATAAGACCAACAGTATAATTTTTGTAAATTTTTGAAAACTTTGAAAAATGCACATTTCTGGGTGTCAAAATTATTATTACAGGGCAGAAAAAGATTTTCAAACTCCTAAACAACTAAGCATCTTGCAAAACAAGTAGTGCTACAGCGAGTAAAATAAGTGGAGGAGGAAAGAAATGTTGTTTAGCTCTTCTATGCATATAAAATGTACTTGTTAACAAAGTTGATCAAGTCTTGCTACCAAATAAATCTTACACAACATAAGAAGAAATAAACCTCAAATCAATCATGTTACCTTATATTGTATTGATATAGATCCAATCACAAGAGTTTGATATTCTTCTTTAGGCTCATATATTGGACAATCAATATCTCCCACTTTGATAGATCTCAAATTAGATATTGTATTAACTCCACATACTTTATCAATCCTCTTGGGAAAATAAACAAGTATGCTCCTTGTCATCGACATTGAAAGTAACTTTTCCTTTATTGCAATCAATAACAGCCCCTGCGGTGTTAAGAAAAGGTCTCCCAAGAATAATAGACATATTATCATCTTCAGGCATTTCCAACACAACAAAATCAGTTAATATTAAGCAGTTTTGAGTAACTTGAACAGGAACATCCTCACATATACCAACAGGAATAGCGAGAGATTTATCAGCCATTTGCAAAGATATATTAGTTGGTATCAACTTATCTAAATAAAGTCTCTTATAAAGAGAAAAAGGCATAACACTAACACCTCGCTCCCAAATCACATAGAGCAGTTCTAACATAATTATTCTTGATGGAACAAGGAATAGTCGGTATACCTGGGTCGCCCAGCTTCTTTGGAACTTTGCCATTAAAAGAGTAATTAGCAAGCATAGTGGAAATCTCCTCATTAGGAATTTTCCTTTTGTTAGAGACAATATCTTTCATATACTTTGAATAAGGAGGCAATTTAATAGCATCAGTCAAATGGATTTGCAAAAACAAAGGTTTCATCCAATCACAAAATTTATTATAGTGTTCTTCCTCCTTTGATTTTAGTTTCTTAGCAGGAAAAGGCATTTGCTTTTGAACCCAAGGTTCTCTTTCATTACCATGTTTCTTAGCAATAAAATCTTCTTTAGTATACTTTTTATTTTTAGCATGCTTTTCAGGTTCATCCTCAACCTCTTCTTTATCAGGAGCATCATTCTTATCATTATCGTTATCATGTTCATTACCACTTTCAGTTTCAGCATCAGAAATAGAAATACTATTAGGATCATTAATAGGCTCAGAGGACTCTACAACAGTTTTATGTTTCTTTTTCTTTTTCTTAGAAGGAGCACTAGTTTCAGTTCGTTGAGAATCTTGTTCAACTCTTTTGGGATGCCCCTCAGGATATAGAGGATCCTGAGTAGAAACACCGCCTCTAGTTGTTACTTCCTAAGCATGTTTTTCTTTAGAACTATTTTTTAACTAGTCATTTTGCACTTTAGTGAGTTGATCAATTTGAGTTTGAACCATATGAAAATGTTTAACAAGCATCTTAACATCATTGGAGGTTCTCTCCACAATACCATGCAATTCACTAATAGCACGAGAATTTTCCATTAAATGATTCTCTACTCTCATATTAAAATTATCTTGCTTAACTATATAATTATCAAACTCATCTAAGCATTGTGCAGGAGGTTTTGAATACGGAATATCTTCCCTAGTAAAGCGTTGAAGAGAATGTACCTCAATCATGGATGAAGGGGGAGCTATCTTACATAAATCTTCTATGGGAGGTAAATTCTTCACATCTTCAGATTTAATACCTTTCTCCTTAAGAGATTTCTTGGCTTCCCTCATATCTTCATCATTTAATTTAATCATACCCCTCTTCTTCAATATTGGTGTCGGGGTTCGTTCAGGTGTAGTCCAATCATCATGATTCTGGCCAATTTTAGCCAATAATTCTTCAGCGTCATCTGGAGTTCTTTTCCTGAAAACACAACCAGCACAACTATCCAGGTATGCCCTAGACTCAATGGTTAGTCCACTATAGAATATATCAAGTAAATCATGCTTTTCCAAATCATGTCCAGGCCGAGCTCTGATAAGAGAGCAAAATCTCGCCCAAGCTTCAGGCAATTTCTCTCCATCTTTCTGGTCAAAATTATAAATTCTCTGCAAAGCAATATGTTGGGCACTAGCAGGAAAGTATTTCCGAAATAAAACATCAAGCAAACCACTTGGACTATCAATATAATCAGGAGGCAAACTATTATACCAAGTTTTAGCATCATCCTTTAATGAGAAAGGAAATTTTTTAGCAACGAAGTAAGTACGTTTCTTGATATCATCAGAAAACAAGCTACTCAAAGTTGAAAGCTCATTCATGTGTTCTACAGCACTTTCTTTTTCAGTACCACAAAAAGGTGTTTTCTCAACAATAGATATATGAGATAAATCAAGAGAAAAATCATAATCCTTATCCTTAATGTTTATAGGAGATGTGGCAAATTTAGGATCAGGAGATAGTTTATATCTAACAGCATGTTGTGCCAGAAGCCTTTTAATATTACTTGTACCAGTAGTAGCATTGCATTTATCAATGAAATTATCATCAAGTTCTACATAATCTTCATCAAGATCATCACTAGAGTATTCAACAGACTCAGGTGAATTAACAGGTGTAGCAACATTTTCATTAGGAATTTCAGTATTTTCAATTTGTCTAGACCTAGCAATCGTAGCATCTAGAAAAGATCCTAATGAACCATCATTATCAAGCACAGCAGAAGCATCATCAAAATTATAAGAGCAATTTTCAGATTCAGCAGAAGTACCAAGCATTTGAAGCTTGTGGTGGTGAAACAAGTTTACTTATCACGGATGGTGAATCAAGAGCAGCAGAGGTACTCGAGTTGTACCTTTTCTTGTAGTGGATGGTAATATGGCAACTTCAGTATCGCGAGGTTTACCCATGATGGAGAATTTGCAGCGAACAATATCAATCCAAGTGAACTTGCAAATAAAGCTATGCTCCCCGGCAACGGCGCCAGAAAATAGTCTTGATGACCCACAAGTATAAGGGATCGCAACAGTCTTCGAGGGAAGTAAAACCTAATTTATTGATTCGACACAAGGGGAGCCAAAGAATATTTGTAAGCCTTAACAGCGGAGTTGTCAATTCAGCTGCACCTGGAAAAAGACTTGCTCGCAAGAGTTTATCAGTAGTAACAGTTTTATAGCAGTAGCAGTAGTGAAATATCAGCAGCAGAGTAACAAAGACAGCAGTAGTGATTATAGTAAACAGCAGGATTAAAATACTGTAGGTAAGAGATGGATGAACGGGCGTTGCATCGATGAGAGAAACTCATGTAACAATCAAGATAGGGCATTTGTAGATAATAATAAAACGGTATCCAAGTACTAATCAATCAATAGGCATGTGTTCCATATTTAGTCGTACGTGCTCGCAATGAGAAACTTGCACAACATCTTTTGTCCTACTAGCCGGTGGCAGCCGGGCCTCTAGGGAATCTATCGGAAATTAAGGTACTCCTTTTAATAGAGCACCGGAGCAAAGCATTAACACTCCGTGAACACATGTGATGCTCATATCACCGCCTTCCCCTCCGGTTGTCCCAATTTCTATCACTTTGGGGCCTCGGGTTCTGGACAGCGACATGTGTATACAACTTGCAGGTAAGATCATAAAACAATGAATATCATCATGAAACAATAACATGTTCAGATCTGAGATCATGGCACTCGGGCCCTAGTGACAAGAATTAACAATATCATAAAAGTACCAATTACGGATACTAGGCACTATGCCCTAACAATCTTATGCTATTACATGACCAATCTCATCCAATCCCTACCATCCCCTTCAGCCTACAGCGGGGGAATTACTCACACATGGATGGGGGAAACATGGCTGGTCGATGGAGAGGCGTCGGTGGTGATGATGGCGATGATCTCCTCCAATTCCCCGTCCCGGCGGAGTGCCAGAACGGAGTTTCTGGTCCCGAGACGGAGTTTCACGATGGCGGCGGTGTTCTGGATGTCTTCTGGCGATTTCATCTAACCCCCGTGCGTTTTTAGGTTGAAACCCTTAAGTAGTCTAGAGGGGGGCACCTGGGGCTGCACGAGGCGTCGCCACCATAAGGCGGCGCGCCCCCTCCTAGGCCGCGCCGGCCTATGGTCTGGAGGCCGTGGGCCTCCCCCTGGCCTGCCCTTCTGGCTCCGTGATTCTTCTGGGAAAATAGGCCCTTCGACATTAATTCCGGGGATTTTCCTGAAAGTTGAGTTTCAAACAGCGTTAGTCCGTGTTAGTTGTATCCAAAATACACAAATTAGAGGCAAAACAATAGCAAAAGTGTTCGGGAAAGTAGATACGTTTTGGACGTATCAAGCGGCGCCACTGACCTTGACGCCATGCTGGTGATGATGGAGATCATGTCCGTGCTTTGGAGATGGAGATCAAAAGCACAAGAAGAAAGGCCATATCATATCACACATTATGAATTGCATGTGATGTTAATCCTTTTTATGCATCTTATTTTGCTTAGATCGCGACGGTGGCATTATAAGATGATCCCTCTCACTAAATATCAAGATAATAAAGTGTTCATCCTTAGTATGCACCGTTGCTAAGACTTGTCGTTTCGAAGCATCTCGTGATGATCGGGGGTGATAGACTCTACATGTGCATACAACGGGTGCCAGCCAGATTTGCACACGCGGATACTAAGGTTGCCTTGACGAGCCTAGCATGTACATACATGGTCTCGGAACACGGCATACCGAAAGGTAGAGCATGAGTCATATGAATGATATGATGAACACTTTTGAGTGTTCGCCTTTGAAGCTACATCTTTTCTCGTGAAGATCGGACTTGGTGTAGTGGATTTGGTTCGTGTAATCACTAAGACAATGCGAGGGATGTTGTTTTGAGTGGGAGTTCACCTAGTTAATTTAAGAATTAAAATTGAACTCATTTTATCATAAACTTAGTCTAAACTCTTTGCAAATATGTTGTAGATCATGGCGCCCCCTCCATCAATTTTAACCAGGTTCCTAGAGAAAGAAAAGCTTAAGGGCAATGGTAGCAACTTCACCGATCGAGTTCGTCATGTGAGGATTTTCCTCACTGGTGGAAGCCTGCAATATGTGCTCGATGCACCGCTAGGTCCCCCACCACCTCCTGCAGTATCCGAGGACATTGTGGGGACCCCGGACTAGCTGTCCGAAATTCCCTGTTATGTATACAGTTCACGATCCCATGATCAGTGCACCGTGAACACATAACCGAACTGATATCAAATTACACCGTCCAATTACAAAGCGGAATAAGAAAATTACAACATGGTCACATGACCGATAATTACATAATAGCCTCGAAGGGCCTAACTAAACATCAGAGTAGCATCATCACTTCAGCAATGCGAGTACCCAAGTCATCTGCCATAACCCTACGAGCAACCGACCGGGAAGACGTTCCTAGCTCGCATAGACGTCGCCAACTCCTTCTTCATCCGTTGAACTTCTTCAAGTCCGGCCAAGTAAATAGCCGGGGACAAAGCCGTGAGTACATTTGGAATTGTACTCGCAAACCATTTACAAAGTAACATATCAAGGAGAACAAGGTACCGAGGACTAACTAGGAGATCAAGAGGGAATGACCACTTATATAACAAGAATATGTTATGTAGAAGAGAAGGAGTGTTTTAGTGGAGTTAGCATCTCAACTTCATGGGTGAAGGAGATGAGAGAATATATCTAAGACCTCACTACTAGACTTAATTTAGGAAGATCTTTCACGACATAAACGCTTAGGAAGGGTAGACCCAATTTTTATCAATTCCTTTCCGACCACCTCATTGTGGTCATCAACCATTTTACCCAGTACTCCAAGTACTCCAACACAAAACCCGTTTCTTTCCTTTGTCAAACATTTTCACAAACAAAACACATCAGGCTAAGCAACAGCCATTCCAACCGTCCATGACCGCGGACGCGGCTATTCGAATAGATTTTACTCTGCAGAGTTTGCACACTTTCCCCACAAGATCTGATAAATCCGCCGGGATCATCCCCGGGCCATCATACGAAAGTATGTGGGTATCGGATAACCAGTCGAAGCCTTTCGCCCATTCTAATTAGCAAGAGGTCCTACCCTATGGAGTATGTACCTCCCCGGCACCGTGGCAGCTCACCTCCTTTTGAGCGTGGCTCCACCGCCAAGCCAGGAGACCCATAGTGTCTTCCGGACGGGTCAGCCCCGAAGGCCTCCCGTTATACTATTGTCCCAACCTCGACAACCCGGACTCGGGGGTATCCGTACCCTTGTATAGTTATGCGGTGCCTCATGCTAAAGAGAACGAACGTCGAGCTAAGCCCCGTGCCCATGTTGGAGTAATGTGGTTGCGCTAGTTTGTTGTCATGGGTGAGTACTTAGGCGCCAAAGTTTTCGTAATACCCCAACCACTTTCTCATTCCCATCATTTTTACCAAATCCTTTCCTTTCTCAAATTCTCATTTGGGCATAACATTATACCCAAGGTTTTAACAAAAACTTTTACAACAAGGTAAAACCTTGAGGGTTTTCCCAACCTAAAGTTTATGTGTGAACTAAGATGTATAATAGCATAATGATTGCCATCATAACAAGAAGGGGTGTCAAGGTCATCCATACTCCAATTGAGCATGAATGGAGATGATCAACAAGTAGAGCAATTTTAATGATATTATCCCAAGTGTTTACTAGAATTAGGGTGTCAAAAGGTGGTGAAATGTGATTCACATACTTAGAGCAAGTACGCAATATATCGAGAGGGGACATTACACACTTGGTGGCAAGTATGTAAAAGAATCAAGTTAAACAAACCCAAGGAGACGCAAGAAATCAAGAGACCAAGGATAGAAAGATCTCAACCAAGAACATGGACAACAAAGAGTCAAAGTAAATGGCTTGCCTTGGCTTATTTGTCCCTGTACTTCTTCAATTCCATCAATATAAGAATTCCAACAATATAAATAATCTTCTCATCCGATTCCACTTCTTCTTCTTCTCCGGAATTGTTCGCATCTATCGCCGGAAAATATAAAAGGAACGCAATCAATCACATTGCATCAACAAGACAACATTCAATCAATCAACAAATAACCATGCAGCCAAGGTATAACATACTAAGGACCTATAGATACCACAAAACAACTTTAAGATTTTTAATTTAGAAAACCCCATTTATTTACCTAGTAAAGGTATGAGAGTGCCACGACTTAGCAATTGCCTCTCTAGGTACCACCATGGAACAAGCTAAGTACCCCTGGTATATAACATCATAAAGAGGACAAGAGCATTAGTTTGACATCAAATACATTCACAAAACATTTTCAAACATTTTTGGAAAAGTAGAAAACAGTTTTCCTAATTTAATTTGCTCACTTATCATTATACAAAAATAGGAAGCAAACCATATACCACGTCATTTGAAAACTTAAGCAAAACAAAAGAGCTAAAGTTAGGTTGAAGAGGTTTTGTTTTGCAAGCATAAAACAAAGGTTGCCCACCTCTACTAAAAAGAGTTGGTCAAGGGTTTTAAATAAACCGAAAAGTTTTGCTTCAACAATGCATGCCACACATAAACATCACTAACAGCAACAAATATGTATGAACAGAGACTAATAATATTTTTCCTAGATAGCCAGTACTAATACAAGACTAACCCAATTGGAATCACCCAAAAATACTAAACCTACAATTTTAGGAATTTGTTTGAATCTGACTGTACAGAAAACAAGATCTGTAAGCCATAAATCGTAGAAAAATCCTAAAAATATGAGGCCATAGGAATTTGAAAGGTAATTAAACAGAGATGCATATACAATTGGATTTGTGTTCAAATTGTTTTTGAAACTCTCACAAATGGATTTACAAGTTTACTGCATGTCTGTACCATTTTCTTTCTCTCTAGATTTACACAACAGATAAATGTTTGAAACTTGTTTGAGATGATTAAGAAAACATTCAGTAATCCTACCGAATTGGAATCACACAATTAGGTTCAAAAA
Organism: Lolium rigidum; assembly: GCF_022539505.1. Classification (NCBI taxonomy): domain Eukaryota; kingdom Viridiplantae; phylum Streptophyta; class Magnoliopsida; order Poales; family Poaceae; genus Lolium; species Lolium rigidum. The sequence continues at coordinate 167,404,866 of NC_061513.1, read as the reverse complement.
TGGATTTTTGATGATTTAAAAGCTAACAGCCATGTCTGTAGGACACACAGAACAAGTTTAATTCACCAAAAATCGTACACAACTCATAAAAATATGAAGTAAGCTGCATCTGAAAGGTATTGAATAGGTGGTTCTTACCCAACTTGTTTCACTCCAAAATTCGTTTCCAAGCTCCTGGTTTAATTCGACAAAGCCAGATCTGACCAGATCTTGATATGTGAACCATTTCAGTTTCAGGAGGTCAATCGAAGTGAAACCACCGCCAAAATGAAGGTATTGAAGAGGGCTTTCACCTACAGTTGAGTTTGCTCAAAAAGGTTTCGTAAAACGGAGCAAATCTAACAAACAGTGAATCGGCATGTTTACAGAACTTTATTTACCATGGACAATCCGTAACGAATTTGAGGATGAGACCAACGCCAATTTGTAGATATTTTCCGTATCTATCTGCGGAACTTTGAATCACTCGATTTGGATCTGCGCACGAGATTTGGTGAATTTTACAAGTTCGTACCAGAATCTGAAACAGCAAGATAGCAGAAATTACTGCAAGGATTTGGACGAACTTTGCTCAAGAACTTCAGATCTGAGGATAGCTCAAGCTTCTCCATGCTTGGACCAACATGCACCTGCATCAAGATCCAATCTTAGCAATGGAGGAAGAGGAAGAGGAGAGAAAACCATCTAGGGTTGGGGAGAAGAAGGAGAGGGAGACTCTTATGGTGAGGAGGAGCTTGAGGGAGAAGGGAGCTTCATCTTGGAGTGCCTTCCATGGCCATGGCCGGCCATGAAGCTTGGGAGGGGCAGCAGCTCGTGGGGAGAGGTAGGGGGAGAGTGTGGGGGAGTGGAGAGTGAAGGAAATGAAGCCAAAGGGGAGGTGGTGGCTGGCTAGGGCCAATTTATAGAGGGAGAGGGGTGGCTGCCTCCTTTTTTCATTGGCTATGGTGGGTGGCTGCCCATTTAGTGATTGGGGTAGTTGGGAGGTAAGCCTTGTGGAGGAAGGAAGTGAGGAAAAGAGGGCTGGCCGAAATTTGCATGCACATACAATGGTCGGCTCCATTCTTATGTCATGCAAAAATGATTCATCAAAAGGGAGTTCCCATCATGCATGTAGATCATGGAGGAGCTACATAATTCCTTGCCGAGATGGTGGCTTAGATGATGTGTAGGAAAATATAAAATAGCTAGAGATGGAGGAAGAGCGTGATGGTGATGGGGGTGTACAAGTTTTCATGTGCAAGCTATTTTGGAGATGGCCGCCACAAGATTTTGAGACTTGGCCATTCCAAACAAGATGAGACACATGGTACCCAAGTGCCTAAGCAAGACACACGACACCACTTGTGTTATGCAAAGAAAATAGGTTCCTTCAAGTGGTAAAGAGTCTAAGGTTTAGAAGGATAGTGATGGATATAATGATACAATAACAATGATGAATATGGTGACATCAATTCATCAATTCATGAGGTCAAGAATGATGATGGAAGAGAATAGAGGGGTGAGATAGGTACGAGGAAATATAAGTTTCTCTTCAAATAAGAGGTCAATTGGGAAGTGATTTGAAAGTATCAAATGATCATCTACATGATCAAGAATTGGAGGATGGAGGGGATACAATGTGGTGGATCAGAGATGTGCATAAGATGTGTAAGAGTTGTCATTTGAAAAAGATCTTCTTTGAAAATTATTTGAAACACCTCAATTGTCTAGGGACAATTGGGAATGAACTCAAGTGGAATGAAGTTTGAAAGTGTTGAGATAAAACTAGTTGGAACATAGGGGTTCAAAATATTCTACTTACTTTCTCAAGTAAGGTAGAGTTTTTCTCAAAGGTAAAAAAAATCAAGAGGGAAACAAGAAATGGTATAGGTACCATAAACAAGCTTTTTGTTAAAACAAAGCAAAATAGAGATAATGTTTTATAAATCAATACTTGGTAGAAATGGGATGAAAAACAAAACCCATTTCAGTTCCTTGTTTTCTTTGAAGAGAAATCTTGGAAAGTTTTAATAAAACTAGAAGTAGTTTTGTGATCAAAACTAGAGAAGGAAAACTCGTAGGATTTTTGAGGAGGGAAACTAATTTAGGGAGGAGTGTTCTCAAGGGTAGATGGTGGCTACAAAATGTATCCATCATTCCCACTCTTGGTTTTGTGAAGATTAAACTTGAATAAAAGCAAGAGGTAAAAGTGAAGGAAGTGATCTAGAGTTGAATCATTGGATAGGGTATAAGATCAAGTTGAATATATGTGATGCAAGGGTAGAATGAGACATGCAGGATGTGGAAATTGTAGAGGGAGATGCACAGATGAGATCCATGCATTGAGATCACCAAGTTGTGAATTAAGGATGATTGAGCTATCTTGTACCACAAAGAGAAAAAATCAAGATGGCACACCCATGTTGTCATCAGGAGAGAGGTTTGATGTAGTAAGAAGGAAAACAATTCTTCCTAAGCCACACATGTGTTTTATTTGGTGAGTTGCTTGTTTAACCACTAGGGGTGTCGTTCTATGAGGTAGCTCAAGACAAAATTCAACAAGCAAATCAAGACAATTCATCTACCAACAGATCAAGGCAATTCATCATAGCAAACAGATCAAGGCAATTCACCTTAATTAGTCTATAGAAAAAGTTTTTGTTCCCCCTGATTTTTGAAATAAGGACAACTAATCAAGGTTGAAAAAGTTGGGGTGTTACAGACATAAAGAATGTTTATGAGACTCGGGCAACTCGATACTCCGAAGTTCAGTATCCCATCTTGTGCAGCTTAGAGGCAGAGCTCCAAAAGCGTTTTGAGCACCACGACCCGTGTGAGATGATGCGTGAGCTCAAGCTTATCTTTGAAACTCATGCAGTCGTGGAGAGCTATGAGGCCTCGAAACAGTTCTTTAGCTGTATGATGGAAGAGGGCAGCTCCGTTAGTGAGCACATGTTCGCCATGTCCGGACATGCGAAGAAGCTCAGTGACATGGGGATGATGATCCCTAACCAGCTGGGTATTCATCGTGTCCTTCAACACTGCCACCAAGTTACAAGAACTTCGTGATGAACTACAACATGCAGAACATGAATAAAGATTTACCTGAACTCTTTTCCATGCTGAAATCTGCTGAAGTAGAGATAAAGAAGGAGAATCAAGTGTTGATGGTCAACAAGACCACCGGTTTCAAAAAGCAGGGCAAGCCTAACAAGGGTAACTTCAAGAAGGGCGGCAAGAAAGTTGCAGCGCATCCTGAGAAGCCTAAGGCTGGTCCTAAATCTGAGACTGTGTGTTATGAGTGCCAGGGGAAGGGGCACTGGAAGCGCAATTGCTCCAAATACTTGGCCGATCTGAAGAGCGGCCACGTCAAAAAGAAAGGTATATTTGATATACATGTTATTGATGTCTATCTTACTGGTTCTCGTAGTAGTGCCTGGGTATTTGTGTTGGAGATATGCCCAAGAGGCAATAATAAAAGTGGTTATTATATATCTTTATGTTTATGATAAATGTTTATATACCATGCTATAATTGTATTAACCGAAACATTGATACATGTGTGTTATGTAAACAACAAAGAGTCCCTAGTAAGCCTCTTAACTAGCTTGTTGATTAATAGATGATTAGTTTCATAATCATGAACATTGGATGTTATTAATAACAAGGTTATATCATTATATGAATGATGTAATGGACACACCCAATTAAGCGTAGCATAAGATCACATCATTAAGTTATTTGCTATAAGCTTTCGATACATAGTTACCTAGTCCTTTTGACCATGAGATCATGTAAATCACTTATACCGGAAAGGTACTTTGATTACATCAAACGCCACTGCGTAAATGGGTGGTTATAAAGGTGGGATTAAGTATCCGGAAAGTATGAGTTGAGGCATATGGATCAACGGTGGGATTTGTCCATCCCGATGACGGATAGATATACTCTGGGCCCTCTCGGTGGAATGTCGTCTAATGTCTTGCAAGCATATGAATAAGTTCATAAGAGACCACATACCACGGTACGAGTAAAGAGTACTTGTCGGGAGACGAGGTTGAACAAGGTATAGAGTGATACCGATGATCAAACCTCGGACAAGTAAAATATCGCATGACAAAGGGAATTGGTATCGTATGTGAATGGTTCATTCGATCACTAAGTCATCGTTGAATATGTGGGAGCCATTATGGATCTCCGGATCCCGCTATTGGTTATTGGTCGGAGAGAGATCTCAACCATGTCTACATAGTTCGCGAACCGTAGGGTGACACACTTAAGGTTTGATGTTGTAATAGTAGAACTTGAATATGGAATGGAGTTCGAAGTTTTGTTCGAAGTCCCGGATGGGATCCCGGACATCACGAGGAGTTCCGGAATGGTCCGGAGAATAAGATTCATATATAGGAAGTCATTTTATGTGTTTGAAAATGATCCGGTGCATTTATGGAAGGTTCTAGAAGGTTCTAGAAAAGTCCGGAAGAAATCACTTTGGAAGGCGGAGTCCCGGAGGGACTCCACCACCATGGCCGGCCAACCCTAGAGGGTGGAGTCCAAGGTGGACTCCACCAAAGGTGGCCGGCCACCCCCTCCCAAGGAAAGGTGGGAATCCCACCTTGGGTAGGTTTCATGTCATATGGAAGGTTTTGGTTTGGGGTCTTATTCGAAGACTTGTAGACCAACTCTTGGGTATTCCACCTATATAATGAGGGCCAAGGGGAGGGGGCCGGCCACCTCAAGCCATAGCTTGGCCGCACCCCCTAAGTGGCCGGCCACCCCCTCTCCCAAACCCTAGCCGCCCCTCTCCTCCACCTCTCCCGCAACGCTTAGCGAAGCTCCGCCGGAGTTCTCCATCGCCACCGCCACCACGCCGTCGTGCTGCCGAATTCAAGGAGGAGCTACTACTTCTGCTGCCCGCTGGAACGTGGAGAAGGACGTCGTCTTCATCAACACCGAACGTGTGACCGAGTACGGAGGTGCTGCCCGTTCGTGGCGCCGTGATCAAGATCTTCTACGCGCTTTTGCAAGCGGCAAGTGATCGTCTACCGCAGCAACAAGAGCCTCACCTTGTAGGCTTTGGAAATCTTCAAGGGTGAGTCTCGATGATCTCCTCGTTGCTCCCGTCTTCTAGATTGCATCTTGGCTTGGATTGCGTTCTCGCGGTAGGAATTTTTTTGTTTTCTATGCAACGTTATCCTACAATTTGATACTGGTTCGGTTGCTCACATTTGTAACTCGAAACAGGAACTGCAGAATAGACAAAGCCTGGCAAGGGACGAGGTGACGATGCGCGTTGGAAATGGATCCAAAGTCGATGTGATCGCCGTCGGCACGCTCCCTCTACATCTACCTTCGGGATTAGTTTTAAACCTCAATAATTGTTATTTGGTACTGCGTTGAGCATGAACATTATATCTGGGTCTTGTTTGATGCAAGACGGTTATTCGTTTAAGTCTGAGAATAATGGTTGTTCGATTTATATGAGTAATGTCTTTTATGGCCATGCACCCGAGATGAATGGTTTATTCTTGTTAAATCTCGATAGTAGTGATACACATGTTCATAACATTGATGCTAAGCGAATTAAATTGAATGATAATTCTACTTATATGTGGCACTGTCGTCTTGGTAATATTGGAGTGAAGCGCATGAAGAAACTCCATTCCGATGGACTTCTTGAGTCACTTGACAGATGCGAAGCATGTCTAATGGGAAAAATGACTAAGACTCCATTTTCTGGTACAATGGAGCGAGCTACAGACTTGTTGGAAATCATACATACGGATGTGTGTGGACCAATGAGTGTAGCATCGCGCGGTGGTTATCGTTATGTTCTAACCTTCACGGATGATCTAAGTAGATATGGATATATTTACTTTATGAAACATAAGTCCGAAACTTTTGAGAAGTTCAAGGAATTCCAAAGTGAAGTAGAAAATCAACGTAACAAGAAGATTAAGTTTCAAGCGTTCCGATCGCGGAGGCGAATATCCGAGTTATGAGTTTGGCATGCATTTAAAGAAATGCGGAATACTTTCACAATTGACACCGCCGGGAACACCACAGCGCAATGGTGTGTCCGAACGTCGTAATCGAACTCTCTTAGATATGGTTCGATCTATGATGTCTCTTACCGATTTGCCGTTATCGTTTTGGGGTTATGCATTAGAGACAGCCGCATTCACTTTAAATAGGGCACCATCTAAATCCGTTGAAACGGCACCGTATGAATTATTGTTTGGGAAGAAACCTAAGCTGTCGTTCCTGAAAGTTTGGGGTTGCGAAGCTTATGTAAAGAAGTTACAACCTGACAAGCTAGAACCCAAAGCGGAGAAATGCGTCTTCATAGGGTACCCTAAAGAAACAATTGGGTACACTTTCTATCACAGATCCGAAGGCAAAAGCTTTGTTGCCAAGAACGGATCCTTTCTTGAGAAGGAGTTTCTCACTAAAGAAGTGACTGGAAGGAAAGTAGAACTCGACGAGGTTGATGAACCTTCTCTCATAGATCAGAGTAGCGCAGTGCCGGAAGAAGTTTCTAAGCAGCCTACGCCGATAGGAGAGGAAGAAAATGATGATGATCATGAAACTTCGAACGAGGAAGCTACTGAACCTCGCAGATTGACGAGGGAACGTACCACTCCTGATTGGTATGATCCCTGTCTAAATGTCATGATTGTGGACAATAATGATAAGGACCCTGCGACGTATGAAGAAGCAATGGTGAGCCCAGATTCCAACAAATGGCAAGAAGCCATGAAATCCGAAATGGGATCCATGTATGATAACAAAGTATGGACTTTGGTAGACTTACCTGATAGCCGCAAGGCTGTCGAGAATAAATGGATCTTCAAGAGAAAAACAGATGTTGATGGTAATATTACTCGTCTATAAAGCTCGACTTGTCGCAAAGGGTTTCCGACAAATTCAAGGAGTTGACTACAATGAGACTTTCTCACCCGTAGCGAAGCTAAAGTCTGTGAGGATTTTGTTAGCAATTGCTGCATTTTTCGATTATGAGATTTGGAAGATGGATGTCAAAACGGCGTTCCTTAATGGTGACATTGAGGAAGAGTTGTATATGGTACAACCCAAAGGTTTTGTCGATCCTAAAAATGTCGACAAGGTATGCAAACTTCAGCGTTCCATTTATGGACTGAAGCAAGCATCCCGGAGTTGGAATCTACGCTTTGATAGAGTGATCAAAGACTTCGGTTTTATACGGACTCATGGTGAGGCCTGTATTTACAAGAAAGTGAGTGGGAGCTCTGTAGCGTTCCTGATATTATATGTAGATGACATATTGTTGATTGGGAATGATATAGAACTATTAAGCAGTGTTAAAGGTTATTTGAATAAGTCTTTTTCAATGAAAGACCTTGGTGAAGGAGCATATATTTTAGGCATCAAGATTTATAGAGATAGATCAAGATGCCTAATAGGCCTTTCAAAGAGTACATACCTGGACAAGATTCTAAAGAAGTTTAGAATGGATGAAAGCAAGAAAGGGTTCTTGCCTATGTTGCCAGGTAAGGTCTTGAGTAAGACTCAAGGTCCGGCTACGGCAGATGAAAGAGAAAGGATGAGCAAGATCCCTTATGCTTCGGTAGTAGGTTCTCTCATGTATGCCATGCTGTGTACTAGACCGGATATCGCACATGCTGTTAGTTTGACCAGCAGATATCAAAGTGATCCAGGAATGGAACACTGGACAGCGGTCAAGAATATCCTGAAGTACCTGAAAAGGACTAAGGATATGTTTCTTTGTTATGGTGGTGACCAAGAGCTCGTTGTAACCAGTTACACTAATGCAAGTTGGAACACCGATCCTGATGACTCTAAGTCTCAGTCTGGGTACGTATTTATATTGAATGGTGCGGCAGTAAGCTGGAGCAGTTCCAAGCAATGCACATTGGCGAAATCTTCAACAGAATCTGAATATATAGTGGCTTCAGAGACTTCATCGGAAGCGGTATGGATGAAGAGGTTTATTGTTGAGCTTGGTGTGGTTCCTAGTGCATTGGACCCGTTAGTCATTTATTGTGACAACATGGGTGCCATCGCCAATGCAAAGGAACCAAGGTCACACAAGAAGCTGAAGCATATCAAGCTGCGTTTTCATTCGATTCACGAGTACATCGAAGATGGTGAAGTAGAGATTTGCAAAGTACACACAGATCCGAATGTTGCGGATCCGTTGACTAAAGCTCTCCCTAGGGCAAAGCATGACCAACACCGGAATGCCATGGGTGTTAGGTACCTTACAATGTAATCTAGATTATTGACTCTAGTGCAAGTGGGAGACTGTTGGAGATATGCCCAAGAGGCAATAATAAAGTGGTTATTATAATATCTTTGTGTTTATGATAAATGTTTGCATACCATGCTATAATTGTATTAACCGAAACATTGATACATGTGTGTTATGTAAACAACAAGGAGTCCCTAGTAAGCCTCTTGTATAACTAGCTTGTTGATTAATGGATGATCATGGTTTCGTGATCATGAACATTGGATGTTATTAATAACAAGGTTATGTCATTGGTTGAATGATATAATGGACACACACCCAAATGAGCGTAGCATAAGATCAAGTCATTAAGTTCAATTTGCTATAAGCTTTCGATACATAGTTGCCTTAGTCCTTCGACCATGAGATCATGTAAATCACTTACACCGGAAGGGTACTTTGATTACATCAAACGCCATTGCGTAAATGGGTGGTTATAAAGATGGGATTAAGTATTCGGAAAGTGTGAGTTGAGGCATATGGATCAATAGTGGGATTTGTCCATCCCGATGACGGATAGATATACTCCGGGCCCTCTCGGTGGAATGTCGTCCGATTAGCTTGCAAGCATATGATTTGATCATAAGAGATGACATACCACGGTACGTAGTAAAGAGTACTTGTCGGTAACGAGGTTGAACAAGGTATGGAGATACCGATGATCAAACCTCGGACAAGTAAAATATCGTGTGACAAAGGGAATTGGCATCGTATGTAAATGGTTCAATCGATCACTAAGTCATCGTTGAATATGTGAGAGCCATTATGGATCTCTAGATCCCGCTATTGGTTATTGCTCGGAGAGGAGTCTCGACCATGTCTGCATAGTTCGCGAACCGTAGGGTGACGCGCTTAAGGTTCGATGTCGCATAAGTAGATTTGAATATGGTATGGAGACGAAGTTTGTTCGGAGTCTCGGATGTGATCCAGGATGTCACGAGGAGGTCCGGAATAGTCCGGAGAATAAGATTCATATAAGGGAAGTTGATTTACGGGTTTCGGAAAAGTTCGGGATTTTTCCGGTGATTGACTGGAAGGTTCTAGAAGGTTCCGGAGGGTCCACCATGGGGCCCACGACCTAGGAGGGCTAGCATGGGCCGAGGGGATGCTCCCTGGCCTAATGGGCCGGGGGCACATGCCCCCCAAGGCCCAGGCCGGCCAACCCCTAGGGTTTCCCTAGGGGGGATCAACTTGGGGGGGAGGAAATCCCTCTCCCCCCACTTGGCCGCCGCCCCCCTAACCCTAGATGGGAAAGGGGGCCACCCCACTGACCTGGCCCCCTATATAAAGAGGGGAGGGGGTGGCTGGCCACCCATCCCATCATTAGCCCCTCCTCTGGCCGCCTCTCTCCTCCACCATACGCTGCTCCGGCTTAGGCGAAGCCCTGCAGTTTTCTTCCTCCACCTCCACCACCACGCCGTCGTGCTGCTGGAACTTGGAGGAGATCTACCACACCTCCGCTGCCCGCTGGAACGGGGAGAGGAAGGATCTTCATCGACACCGTACGCGCGACCGAGTACGGAAGTGCTGCCGGATTGCAGCACCGGAACGATCGTCTACACCAACAACGAGATTAATCTCGTAAGCTTTGGAATCTTCGAGGGTTAGTCTCATCTCCATCTCGTTGCTTCGATATTGTAGATTAGATCTTGGGTGTTCCATAGATTAGATCTTGGATTTATTCGTCTTTGCGGTAGGAATTTTTTTGTTTTCTATGCTACGAACCCCATCACAGCCTTCACCGGTTTACTAGAACTTCATGAAGTTCCTTTCCGGCAGCGTTCGTAGTTCCAAAACCCGGAACAAGGAGTGACTGGTCACGATTCGTTACACTCTACAGAGGGGTGTTGCTTTACCCATAAGAGATCTTAACCTTGGTGCCAACCGGGCAGCTTTCCCGTCCACACTTCCTTGGTGTGAGGCCCGGTATAAGGTCCTAGCCAAGTTATACTCCTCCGCTACCTCGAACACCCACCCTTTGTTGCAATTCCGACCTTGGGTCCTCGCCGGCCAGCGTATCCAAAGGATACCATCCGACCTCGACTACTATCAGGCTTCCTGGCCCGATACCTTCGCCGGTCGTTGCAACCCATCATAGACCGCATTACCGTGAGGACTTTAACGGGTTCCCCACCTTACCGCTTGTCCCTCGGGATCAAGTGTCTACGGTAAGCGCATCCGTTGATGAACGAGAGGTGGAAGTACAACTGACTATTCCGTCCCACTCCAGATCTTATGGTTAACACGAGTTTTACGGCACAAGAATCACTGGACGACATTTGTTGTTTAATCCTAGATGGATATAAACCCTTGCAATGGAACCTCCACCATATCAACACATACCATAGTTCCATTGCCCACCACATAGTCATATTCATAGTTATGAAAATAGTTCTTTTGATTTTCATGCAAGAGTGATAAGTGTAGTACTTTGCAAGTAATTTGGTAAAAATACTCAAATGACATGAGCAAGCGATGACTTGCCTGGCAACTGCGATGTAGTGCAGTTGGATGTTTTGGATTGACCCTGATCCTCTATTTCTGAAAGAAGCATCATTGTCCGATAAGGGCAATGGTTAAAGAAGCAACTATGCATGCTTTCAGTTTTTAGGGTTTGTTCCCCCCTTCCCGATGCTTTATTATTTCATGTAAGAGGTAATTACTAAGAACAATTTAGGGATACTCTGTTTAGGGTAAAATACTACCTTGAAATGTTGTCAATGTGTTTTTAAGTCCTAAAGTATTTATAGACTTATTTTTTATCATTAAAAATATAAGGTTTGATTTTTTTAATGATTAATTCCTTGTATTTGAATATGACTCATTTTTAATTGTCTCAATAATTCCTATTCATATTTTGTTATGATAGAGAATTTTATTCTGAGTGGTTTACATATTTTTTTTAGAGTTCTTATTCATTTTCTATTCATTTTCTAAGTTCATGGTTTTAACAAAATTGTGAAAGGTCAGTTTTACCCCTGGGCCCACTTGTCAGTGGAGCCCAATGGGTTAGGTCGAACCGACCCGTTCGGTCCGGCTCGGTCGGCCTCATTCGTCCCCTTCTCTCTCGCTCGCAGAAACCCTAACCCTAAATAGCTCCCGCGACGCTCGCGTCGCCTGTGCCGTCGCCGGCCGATTCCGGCTGACTCCAGCGGTACTGGCCCTCGCCATGGGGCGCAATCAACGCAGCCCGTGACGACGCGTCGATCCATCCGCGTCGATCTGACGTGTGCGTCCTGGTTCACTCGTCCTCGACCCTCTCTGGTGCTAGGGTTGCGGTCCTCGCCGGCGATGCGTGTCGGCGGACGGTCCTGACCTCCCTGGTGTCGCTCGGCGGCTTGCTGATGTGGTGCTGGGCGCGGTGGTGCTCGATGTGGCCTGGCCTGGCTGCGGCTTGGCGCTGCCGTGGCCTGGTCTGTGCCGCTGCATCCGCCATGGCTGCGTCGACGAGCTCCTGCTCCCAGGTATGTTCGCCTCCGTCTCTTCTTCCCCTGTTCTTCCTCCTCCCTTGCTCTGGATACCCTTGCATCCATCTCCTTGGTGTGCTGGCCTTGCCAGTACACCAGTTCTAGCTCCTGCTTCACCTCTTGGTCAAGCTCAGGCCATGGCTGCTCCTCCTCCTGGAATTGCTGCCATGTTGTGCTGCTGCTGCTATGCTATGCTGGCTGCTGCTGCTATGCTATGCTGGCTGCTGCTGTTGCGCTCTCTACTGCTGCTGTGACTCATGTGCAATAGCTCATGAGCACTATATGATGCTCATGGCCTGCTAGATTGTCCTTGCTATTGCTACTGGTGCTAGACTATCATGTATGATCACTTCTTGGCCCCTGGTTTGATTACAGTAGGTAATCCTTGCATGCTTGCAAGAACCAGTGCCTCTGGTGTGGTACTCCTTGAATTGTAATTCATAGAATTGCTCAATTGAGCATGATTGTTGGCTAGACAGCTCCCTCTCTTGATGGTGTGCTTCTGGATACGATTGTAAGGCATCTCTTTAATTATCTGTGATATCTTGGTTGATTAATTGTGGCTCTGGATGATCCTGTGATCTCCAGGACCTCCTGTTGGTTCCTGTATATGCATGAGTTCAATTCTTATGCTGCTGTTATTGCTAGGCTTGGCTCTAGCCTACTTTTGCATGCATTGTCAACTCCTGGTGATCATGTGATCTGATGAGATCTGAGATCTAGGGTTTGGCCCGATCTCGCGATTTGACCCAAGATCCAAGGGGAAGAGGTGAGAGAGCGCGAGGAACACGAGGAACACGAAGAACACCGGTACTCACGCATGCACACCAACCCGATACACCCGATACTTACCCCCGTGGCTCGATGGACCACGCCAATAGAATCACCCGGAAGAGGCACGCGGCATAATTCCCGGTGAGAGATTGGTGTTGGAGAAGAAGAGATTGGTGAGGGAGAGAGAGTAGCTTGTACTAGAATCTCACTCAACAATATCCAAATCAACAACAAGGATGGCCTTGATTACAGAGGGATGCTTGTCCAAGATGGATGCTAACCCTAGGGAGACTAAGCTCAAAGTTGGTTTAAGCTCAAAGTTATGTCTAAGGGGTAAGGGAGGGGTCCAGGTTCCTTATATAGGTATACAGGGCCAGCAAGGCGAAAAGGTACATAACTTAGGCAGTTTGGTGGGGTCTTCCCGTCAGATCCGGTCCTGGGGCCGGTCAGACCGGGCCTGTGACCGGGTGGTCCGGTCGTGGGTCCGGTCGACCGGGCGCCAACCGGAAACTTCGCAGATTTCCGTCCGGTTGGTTTCCGGTACGAGCTCGTGGGAAATCCGGTTGGCGACCGGTTGACCGGGCCTGGGACTGGGGGGTCCGGTTGTGGGTCCGGTCGACCAGGTCCTGGATCGGCCAGCGTCTTCTCTTCCTTCGAGCGCTTCGAGTGACGTCGGATCCAGCTTCGTGCCCATCTTCATGTCCCGCTGTTCCTCTCCTTCCCTTGTCCATGGTGCGTCCTCCCCTCCGGGGTCTTGATGCTCCTTGTACCTAATGACACAAAGCACATCGGCATGAGGTAGCATTCCATCCAAAGGTGTACCGAGATCAAGGGTAGTGAGGAGCGAGTTCACCTTATCATGTAGCGCTTTAACTCGAGCCCGTGTCATTGGTCCACTAGGGGGACTTGTTGGTCTTGGTGAGGAGGTGTCCGAAGGCCACCCCGCATCATCTCCCCCCCCCCTTGGGAGAGAGTCGTCCTCGACTCTTGTGCATCCTCATCTCCATGATATGGTGATAGGTCGGAGATGTTGAACGTGTTGCTCACCGAGTACTTGGAGGTTGGTATGTCGATGACGTAAGCGTTGTTGTTGATGCGCTTGAGGACCTTGAAAGGGCCATCTCCTCTTGGCTTGAGCTTGGAGTTGCGTTCATGGGGAAACCTCTCTTTCCGAAGGTGAATCCAAACGAGGTCTCCTTCTTCAAACACTCGTTCCTTCTTCTTGGCGTTGAGTCGAGTAGCTTGGCAAAGTACATGCTCTTGTATGGTTGCTCTTGTTTCTTCATGTAGTTTCTTCATGGCGGTGGTGCGCTTGTCGAAGTCCATGTTCGTCCTTTCATGAAGAGGTAGTGGAAGAAGGTCGAGCGCCGTGTGCGGTTCGAAGCCATATACAACCATGAACGGACTCCTTGATGTTGTGGAGTGCTTGGCTCGATTATAGGCGAACTCCGCATGAGGTAGACATTCTTCCCATGACTTCAAATTTTTCTTCACTAGTGTTCGTAGGAGCGTAGAGAGGCTTCGATTGACCACTTCCGTTTGACCATCGGTTTGAGGGTGCGAGGACGATGAGAATAAGAGCTTCACTCCAAACTTTGCCATGAGCGACTTCCATAGATAACTCATAAACTTGACGTCTCGATCCGAGACAATGCTTGCCGGTATTCCGTGTAGGCGAACCACTTCCCTGAAAAACAATGAAGCAATGTGTGAAGCATCATCCGTCTTATGGCATGGTATGAAATGAGCCATTTTAGAGAACCTATCCACTACCACAAAGATTGAATCATGCCCATATTTTGTTCTTGGTAAGCCTAGTACAAAGTCCATGCTTATATCCGACCAAGGAGCATGAGGAATAGGCAACGGTGTATAAAGACCATAAGGGTTGGAAGTGGACTTAGCTTGTAAGCATGTTGTGCACCGGCGGCAAAGGCGTTCCACGTCGCGGTACATTCTTGGCCAATAGTAGTGGGTTGAGAGCATGGCATATGTCTTCTCTCTTCCGAAGTGACCCATGAGACCACCTCCATGCGATTCTTGTAAGAGCAAAAGGCGAAGCAACGACGAAGGAATACAAAGTTTGTTGGCTTTGAACAAGTAACCATCATGCAAATAGAAATCATCAACTCCTCGATGAGCGGAACACTTCTCAAAGATTGGTGCAAAGAAAGAATCGGAAGAATAGAGTTCTTTGATCTCCTCAAGTCCCAAGACATGAACATCCAAACGAGTGAGTAAAAGGGTGAGTTTGCGGGAAAGCGCATCCGCTACTACATTGTCCTTGCCCTTCTTGTATTTGATTACATATGGGAAGGACTCAATGAACTCAACCCATTTTGCGTGTCTTTTGTTCAAATTGTGTTGGCTTCTCAAATACTTCAAAGACTCATGGTCGGAATGAATGATAAACTCTTTTGGCCAAAGATAGTGTTGCCAAACCTCAAGAACACGAACCAAAGCATAAAGTTCCTTGTCATATATAGGATAGTTGAGGCGTGCGCCATCCAACTTCTCACTATAATATGCCACAGGTTTACCATCTTGCATAAGAACGCCACCAATACCAAGTCCACTCGCATCACACTCAATCTTAAAAGTTTTTGCAAAATTTGGAAGGACGAGAAGAGGAGCTTCGGTAAGGCGTTTCTTCAATTCATCAAAAGCATTTTGTTGGGCCTTGCCCCACACAAACGGAATATTCTTTTTGGTAAGCTCGTTCAAAGGGCAAGCAATGGTGCTAAAATCTTTCACAAAGCGGCGATAGAAACCGGCGAGTCCATGAAAACTTCGAACTTGAGCAACATTTGTAGGAGTAGGCCAATTGTGGATGGCCTCCACCTTCGAAGAATCAACTTCAATGCCATTGGCGGAAACCACAAAACCAAGGAAAACCAATTTGTTTTGGGCAAAAGTGCATTTGGGAAGATTTGCATAAAGCTTCTCATGATGCAAGATGCATAAGACTTCTCTCACATGTTGCACATGGTCCTCGAGATTTTGGCTATAAATGAGAATATCATCGAAATAGACAACCACACTCTTGCCAATGAGAGGACGCAAGATGTGATTCATGAGGTGCATGAAAGTTGATGGAGCATTGATACGTCTCCGACGTATCGATAATTTCTTATGTTCCATGCCACATTATTGATGATACCTACATGTTTTATACACATTATATGTCATTATTATGCGTTTTCCGGAACTAACCTATTGACGAGATGCCGAAGTGCCAGCTTCTCGTTTTTCGCTGTTTTTGGTTTCAGAAATCCTAGTAAGGAAATATTCTCGGAATTGGACGAAATCAACGCCCATCATCTTAGAATCCCCGGAGCTTCCCGAACACCCGAGAGCCGCCGAGAGAGGGGCCACGGGGGCCCACACATGGTGGCGGCGCGGCCCGGGAGGGGGCGCGCCGCCCTAGTGTCCGGTGGCCCCGTACCCTTCCGAGGCTGCCGTTCCACCTATTTAAGGTCTCCGTCGCGAAACCCTACCACGTTGGACGAAACCAGAGAAAACCTTCCGAGCCGCCGCCATCGCGAAGCCAAGATCCGGGGGACAGGAGTTCTCGTTCCGGCACGCCGCCGGGAGGGGAAGTGCCCCCGGAAGGCTTCTCCATCGACACCACCGCCATCTTCATCAACGCTGCTGTCTCCCATGAGGAGGGAGTAGTTCTCCATCGAGGCTAAGGGCTGTACCGGTAGCTATGTGGTTCATCTCTCTCCTATGTGCTTCAATACAATAATCTCATGAGCTGCCTTACATGATTGAGATTCATATGATGATGCTTGTAATCTAGATGTCATTGTGCTAGTCAAGTGGGTTTTACTTATGTGATCTCCGGAGACTCCTTGTCCCACGTGTGTAAAGGTGACAGTGTGTGCACCGTGTGGGTCTCTTAGGCTATATTTCACGAATACTTATTCACCTGTTATGAATGGCATAGTGAAGTGCTTATTTATATCCCTTTATGATTGCAATGTGTTTTGTATCACAATATATCTGCGTGCTACTCTAGTGATGTTATTAAAGTAGTTTATTCCTCCCGCACGGTGTAATGGTGATAGTGTGTGCATCGTGTAGTACTTGGCGTAGGCTATGATTGTGATCTCTTGTAGATTATGAAGTTAACTATTGCTATGATAGTATTGATGTGATCTATTCCTCCTTTCGTAGTGTGAAGGTGACAGTGTGCATGCTATGTTAGTACTTGGTTTGGTTATGTTGATCTATCATGCACTCTAAGGTTATTTAAATATGAGCATCGAATATTGTGGAGCTTGTTAACTCCGGCATTGAGGGTTCGTGTAATCCTACACAGTTAGTGGTGTTCATCATCCAACAAGAGGGTGTAGAGTCTAGCATCTATTTATTTATTCTGTTATGTGATCAATGTTGAGAGTGTCCACTAGTGAAAGTATGATCCCTAGGCCTTGTTCCTAAATATCGCTATCGCTGCTTGTTTATCGTTCTGCTGCATGTTTACTTCCTGCAATATTACTACCATCAATCGCACGCCAGCAAGCACTTTTCTGGCGCCGTACTACTACTCATATTCATTCATACCACTTGTATTTCACTATCTCTTCGCCGAACTAGTGCACCTATTAGGTGTGTTGGGGATACAAGAGACTTCTTGCTTTGTGGTTGCAGGGTTGCATGAGAGGGATATCTTTGACCTCTTCCTCCCTGAGTTCGATAAACCTTGGGTGATCCACTTAAGGGAAACTTGATGCTGTTCTACAAACCTCTGCTCTTGGAGGCCCAACACTGTCTACAAGAATAGAAGCACCCGTAGACATCAAGCTATTTTCTGGCGCCGTTGCCGGGGAGGAAAGGTAAACGGCACTCACACACCGGATCCCGGGAACGAAGCTATTTTCTGGCGCCGTTGCCGGGGAGGAAAGGTAAAAGGCACTCATACTACGGTCCCAGGTAAAGTACTTTTCTGTTGCCATTGTGTGTGTGCTCGAAGCTATTTCCTTTAGATCCTGCAATTGCATCTTTTTGTTTCTTGTTTACACTAGTTTGGCATAATGGACAACAATGAGCTTCTTATTCTATTTCCTGATTTAAGACATGGATGGTTTGATGCGAAAATTAAAAAACCTATGGAACATATTAGTATGAACGCTTTGAACACCATTGTTGCTAATGATATGGAAAATTTTAAGCTTGGGGAAGCTGGCTTTGATGAGCATGATATTTTTAGTCCCCCAAGCATTGAGGAGAAAATTTACTTTGATGATAATTTGCCTCCTATTTATGATGATTATAATGATATTGGTCTTTTAGTACCGCCTGTTATGGAGGATAAATTTGATTATGATTACAATATGCCTCCTATATTTGATGATGAGAATAATAATGATAGCTACTTTGTTGAATTTGCTCCCACTACAACTAATAAAATTGATTATGCCTATGTGGAGAGTAATAATTTTATGCATGAGACTCATGATAAGAATGCTTTATGTGATAGTTATATTGTTGAGTTTGCTCATGTTGCTACTGAAAGTTATTATGAGAGAGGAAAATATGGTTGTAGAAATTTTCATGTTACTAAAACACCTCTCTATATGCTGAAATTTTTGAAGTTACACTCTGGTTTTATCTTCCTATGCTTGTTACTTTGCTCTTCATGAACTTATTTATTTACAAGATTCCTATGCATAGGAAGCATGTTAGACTTAAATGTGTTTTGAATTTGCTTTTTGATGCTCTCTTTTGCTTCAACTACTATTTCTTGCGAGTGCATCATTAAAATTGCTGAGCCCATCTTAATGGCTATAAAGAAAGCACTTCTTGGGAGATAACCCATGTGTTTATTTTACTACAAATTTTTTTGTTTTGTTGAGTCTTGGAAGTTGTTCACTACTGTAGCAACCTCTCCTTATCATGTTTTTGTGCCAAGTAAAGTCTCTATGGTAAAGTTGATGCTAGCTTTGGATTGCTGCGCAGAAACAGCATCGCTGTCTGTCACAAATTCGCGCAGAAGTCTCTGTAAACAAATCAAAAAAAATCTGCAAATTTACGTGTGTGATCCTCAGATATGTACGCAACTTTCATTAGTTTTGAGTTTTTCCGTTTGAGCAAGTTAAGTGCCCCTTCCAGGTTCGTCTTTACGGACTGTTCTGTTTTTGACAGATTCTGCCTTTTATTTCGCATTGCCGCTTTTGTTAAGTTGAATGAGTTTCTTTGTTTCATTAACTTTCAAAAGTTTTGTGCAATGTCCAGAAGTGTTAAGAATGATTGTGTCACATCTGAACATGTGAATTTTTGATTGTGCACTAACCCTCTAATGAGTTTGCTTAAAGTTTGGTGTGGAGGAAGTTTTCAAGGGTCAAGAGAGGAGGATGATATACTATGATCAAGAAGAGTGAAAAGTCTAAGCTTGGGGATGCCCCCGTGGTTCATCCCTGCATATTTCAAGAAGACTCAAGCATCTAAGCTTGGGGATGCCCAAGGCATCCTCTTCTTCATCGACAACTTATCGAGTTTCTTCTCTTGAAACTATATTTTTATTCGGTCACATCTTATGTACTTTACTTGGAGCGTCTGTGTGCTTTTATTTTCGTTTTGTTATTTTCATTCTCTGAATAAATGCTTGTGTGGGAGAGAGACACGCTCCGCTGGTTCATATGAACACATGTGTTCTTAGCTTTTAATGTTCATGGCGAAGGTTGAAACTGCTTCGTTAATTGTCATATGGTTGGAAACAGAAAATGCTGCATGTGGTAGATGCTATAATGTCTTGAATAATTTGATACTTGGCAATTGTTGTGCTCATATAGATCATGTTTAAGCTCTTGCATCATGTACTTTGCACCTATTAATGAAGAACTACATAGAGCTTGTTAAAATTTGGTTGCATGATTGTTTTCTAGAGTCTAGATATTTTCTGGTTAAGGTGTTTGAACAACAAGGAAGACGATGTAAAGTCTTATAATACTTACAATATGTTCATATGTGAGTCTTGCTGCACCGTTTTATACTTGAGTTTGCTTCAAACAACCTTGCTAGCCTAGCCTTGCATCGAGAGGAATTCTTCTCGTGCATCCAAATCCTTGAGCCAAAAACCATGCCATTTGTGTCCACCATACCTACCTACCACATGGTATTTCTCTGCCATTCCAAGCAAATACTTCATGTGCTACCTTTAAACAATTCAAAAGCTATTATCTCTTATTTGTGTCAATGTTTTATAGCTCATGAGGAAGTATGTGGTGTTTTATCTTTCGATCTTGTCATTTACTTCGACAGACTTTCACAATGGACTAGTGGCTTCATCCGCTTATCCAATAATTTTGCAAAAAGAGCTGGCAATGGGGTTCCCAGCCCCAATTAATTAACTTGCATTAATAATTCTCTTCACATGTTTTGCTCTGATTCATCAGTAAGCAACTTAATTTTGCAAATAGACACTCCTTCATGGTATGTGATTGTTGGAAGGCACCCGAGGATTCGGTTAGCCATGGCTTGAGAAAGCAAAGGTTGGGAGGAGTGTCATCTAAAAAATAAAAAAATATAAATGAAACTAAAGTACATGTGTAAACAAAAGAGAAGAGGGATGATCTACCTTGCTGGTAGAGATAACGTCCTTCATGGGAGCCGCTCTTGAAAGTCTGGTTGATGAGGTAGTTAGAGTACCCGCTACCATTCGTTGACAACAACAAACACCTCTCAAAACTTTACTTTTATGCTCTCTATATGATTTCAAAACTTGAAAAGCTCTAGCACATGATTTAATCCATGCTTCCCTCCGCGAAGGGCCATTCTTTTACTTTTATGTTGAGTCAGTTCACCTATTTCTCTCCACCTCAAGAAGCAAACACTTGTGTGAACTGTGCATTGATTCCTACATACTTGCATATTGCACTTGTTATATTACTTTGCATTGACAACTATCCATGAGATATACATGTTATAAGTTGAAAGCAACCGCTGAAACTTAATCTTCCTTTGTGTTGCTTCAATACCTCTACTTTGAATTATTGCTTTATGAGTTAACTCTTATGCAAGACTTATTGATGCTCGTCTTGAAGTACTATTCATGAAAAGTCTTTGCTTTATGATTCAGTTGTTTACTCATGTCATTACCATTGTTTTGATCGCTGCATTCATTACATATGCTTACAATAGTATGATCAAGGTTATGATGGCATGTCACTTAAGAAATTATCTTTGTTATCGTTTACCTGCTCGGGACGAGCAGGAACTAAGCTTGGGGATGCTGATACGTCTCCGACGTATCGATAATTTCTTATGTTCCATGCCACATTATTGATGATACCTACATGTTTTATACACATTATATGTCATTATTATGCGTTTTCCGGAACTAACCTATTGACGAGATGCCGAAGTGCCGCTCTCGTTTTCTCGCTGTCTTTGGTTTCAGAAATCCTAGTAAGGAAATATTCTCGGAATTGGACGAAATCAACGCCCAGCATCTTAGAATCCCCGGGAGCTTCCGGAACACCCGAGAGCCGCCGAGAGAGGGGCCACAGGGGGCCCACACATGGTGGCGGCGCGGCCCAGGAGGGGGGCGCGCCGCCCTAGTGTCTGGTGGCCCCAGACCCCTTCCGAGGCTGCCCTTCCGCCTATTTAAGGTCTCCGTCGCGAAAACCCTACCACGTTGGACGAAACCAGAGAAAACCTTCCAGAGCCGCCGCCATCGCGAAGCCAAGATCTGGGGGACAGGAGTCTCTGTTCCGGCACGCCGCCGGGACGGGGAAGTGCCCCCGGAAGGCTTCTCCATCGACACCACCGCCATCTTCATCAACGCTGCTTGTCTCCCATGAGGAGGGAGTAGTTCTCCATCGAGGCTAAGGGCTGTACCGGTAGCTATGTGGTTCATCTCTCTCCTATGTGCTTCAATACAATAATCTCATGAGCTGCCTTACATGATTGAGATTCATATGATGATGCTTGTAATCTAGATGTCATTGTGCTAGTCAAGTGGGTTTTACTTATGTGATCTCCGGAGACTCCTTGTCCCACGTGTGTAAAGGTGACAAGTGTGTGCACCGTGTGGGTCTCTTAGGCTATATTTCACAGAATACTTATTCACCGTTATGAATGGCATAGTGAAGTGCTTATTAATATCCCTTTATGATTGCAATGTGTTTTGTATCACAATATATCTGCGTGCTACTCTAGTGATGTTATTAAAGTAGTTTATTCCTCCCGCACGGTGTAATGGTGACAAGTGTGTGCATCGTGTAGTACTTGGCGTAGGCTATGATTGTGATCTCTTGTAGATTATGAAGTTAACTATTGCTATGATAGTATTGATGTGATCTATTCCTCCTTTCGTAGTGTGAAGGTGACGAGTGTGCATGCTATGTTAGTACTTGGTTTGGTTATGTTGATCTGTCATGCACTCTAAGGTTATTTAAATATGAACATTGAATATTGTGGAGCTTGTTAACTCCGGCATTGAGGGTTCGTGTAATCCTACACAGTTAGTGGTGTTCATCATCCAACAAGAGGGTGTAGAGTCTAGCATCTATTTATTTATTCTGTTATGTGATCAATGTTGAGAGTGTCCACTAGTGAAAGTATGATCCCTAGGCCTTGTTCCTAAATATCGCTATCGCTGCTTGTTTACTGTTCTGCTGCATGTTTACTTCCTGCAATATTACTACCATCAACCGCACGCCGACAAGCACTTTTCACGGCGCCGTACTCATCGCTCATATTCATTCATACCACTTGTATTTCACTATCTCTTCGCCGAACTAGTGCACCTATTAGGTGTGTTGGGGACACAAGAGACTTCTTGCTTTGTGGTTGCAGGGTTGCATGAGAGGGATATCTTTGACCTCTTCCTCCCTGAGTTCAATAAACCTTGGGTGATCCACTTAAGGGAAACTTGCTGCTGTTCTACAAACCTCTGCTCTTGGAGGCCCAACATTGTCTACAAGAATAGAAGCACCCGTAGACATCAAGCATTTGAAAGACCAAATGGCATGACAAGCCATTCATAAAGACCAAGTTTGGTCTTGAAGGCCGTCTTCCATTCATCACCAATTGCCATGCGGATTTGGTGGTATCCGCTACGCAAATCGACTTTAGAGAAAATCGTGGCACCGCTCAACTCATCAAGCATATCATCTAAGCGTGGAATGGGATGGCGGTAACGAACGGTAATGACATTGATGGGGCGGCAATCCATACACATTCGTTGCGTCTCATCCGGCTTAGGAACAAGAATCACGGGAACGGCACAAGGGCTAAGACTTTCTCGAACGTACCCTTTGGCGAGGAGATCTTGTATTTGTCGTTGAATCTCTTTTCTGTCCTCGGGGTTGGTGCGGTAGGCGGCACGGTTTGGAAGGGGAGCACCGGGTATGAGGTCGATGCGGTGCTCGATGCCTCGAAGCGGTGGAAGTCCATGAGGTAGCTCATCGGGGAAGACGTCTTGGAACTCCTTCAAAAGAGACAACAAAGATGAAGGAATGTTGGTTAAGTCGTTAGTCTCCGAGGACGGGCCCTTGCAAATTAGCACATAGTGCAATATGGTGGATGCGTTTTCTTGCACTTCTCTCCACTCGCTTTTGGTGGCTAGGAGGACGCTCTTTCTCTCACTCATATAGGGCTTGTGGCGCTCACTCTCCTTTTGGTGGGTCGCTCCCTCTCCTCTCAACTCACTATGGTGGTTGTGTTGTTGTGCCCTCGCTAAAGCCTTTGCATTGTCGGCGATGATTTGGCTAGGAGTCATTGGGCGAAGCTCGAACTTATTATCCTTGACCTTGAAGGTGTATGCATTGGTGTGTCCGTCATGTATAGCCTTCTTGTCGAATTGCCATGGGCGGCCAAGCAACATGTGGCACACCATCATGGGCACCACGTCACACTCAATGGTATCTTCATAGGGGCCGATCTTGAAGTTGACGGTGACGGTATGTTGTATCTTGACATTGCCCTTGTCACTCAACCATTGGATATGGTAAGGATGAGGGTGCTTGCGAAGTGTAAGGTTGAGCTTCTCACACAATTCGGTGCTTGCGAGGTTGTGGCAACTTCCCCGTCGATGATGACCTTGATTGATTTGCCACCAATACCGGCACGGGTTTGGAAGATGTTACACCGTTGGTCTTCCATAGCTTGAGGTTGAGTTGTGAGTACCCTTGTGACCACAAGTGAAGGGTTAGGGTCATGCACGCATAAGAGAGGGTCTTCTCCACTATCTTCATCATAAGCTTCTTCACTTGCGACGGCGGCTTGTACCATAGCTTCATATTCATCTTCATCGAGTGTCGCTATGTCACCATTCTCCATGGTGATCATGACCTTGGTATTCTTGCACTCAAAGGATTTGTGGCCTTGGGTGCCACACTTGAAGCAAGTGACATTCGAGGGTCCCGTAGAGGCCTTAGAGGAGGCGGTAGAGGAGACCGTTTGCTTCATGCGACTTTGGGTGGTCGGTTGCTTGGATGGTGTAGAGGATGCGGTAGGCTTGACACTTGTTGTAGGTGGTGTTGTCGCGAACTTGGAGGCGAAGTATGACTTGGACTTCGAGTACTTGATGTCCTCACTCACTTGGCGCTCGGCCTTGGAGGCTTGGTGAACCAACTCAACCATGTTGGAATAAGGTTGGAACTCCACAATTCGCTTGATGGGATAGTTGAGGCCATTGAAGAAACGAGCGATGGTTTGTTGCTCGGATTCTTGTATGTTAGCTCGCATCATAGTTAACTCCATCTCCTTGAAGAACTCCTCAACGGTCTTGGTACCTTGCTTCAACTTTTGGAGCTTGTTGAAGAGGTCGATCTCGTAGTGGGTTGGCACAAAGCGAGCTTGCATCTCTTCTTTCATCTCTGCCCAAGTGTCAATTGGAGGTTCACCCTTTTCTTCCCTTAGAGTGAGAACTTGCTCCCACCAAGTGTTGGCATAATCCTCAAACTCAAGAGACGCCATGGCCACTTTCTTGGCACCGGAGTAGTTGTGGATGCGGAATATCTTGTCAACCTTGAGTGCCCATGAGAGGTAGGCCTCGGCATCCTCTTCACCCTTGAACTTGGGCATGGTGAACTTGAGCCTTCCAAACATGTTTTCTTCATCCTCCAAATTTCTTCGGCGAGGACGGATGCCTTCATCTCTTGCGGCTTGAGGTGGTATAGGAGGTCTTCCGCGGCCAACTATAGCATTGGGTTGGCGTTGAAGTTGGACACTAGCTTCACTTGGTTCACGGTGAGGATGTAGTTGAAGATCTTGTTGAAGTTGGTGACGATGCTCATTGTTGGCCCTCTCATCTTGATCATGTTGTGGCTCTCCTCGTCCACGTTGGTCATGGCGAGGATGACGTCGAAGGTCTCGCCGAGGTTGATCTTGAGGACCTTGGTCTTGAGCATCAACATGGGCTTGACGATGAGGTGCCGGTTCCATGTTATGGATGAAGTTGTCGTGGGGTTGGTCGTCATGCCCATGGTGGGCATGGCGAGCCGCTTGATGATGATCTTGGTGAAGAACTTGCTCTTGTGGAGGACGTTCATGAGGATGAGCATGGCGATGGAATTCTCCACGCCTTGAGTTGGAGCGAGAGTCTTCTTGACGAGCATGCGGGCGACGAGGTCGATGATGGTCTCCATGCCTTGAGTCGGAGCTTGAAGACGAATGGCGATCATGAGAGTAGTAGGCTTGTGACGAGGTTGATGATGATGAGGAAGTAGAGCGATGTCGATGGCGGCGGCCCAAGTTGGTGATGGCGCGCTCGAGGCTATCCATGCGTCGCTCCATGTTCGCATCATTGGCTGCCATTTGGCCATGCAAGTTGTCCGTAGCTTCTCGGAGGAGAGATATATCTTGGTTCACTTGAGAGAAGTTGTGGGCCACTTCTTCATATTGCTCGTCGATGCGTGTCTCGAACAAGGTGAGTTGCTCCTTGAACTCTTGGCGTTGTGTCCAAAGATTGTGGTGGGTAGCCAACCTCTCGGTGTTGCGTAAGACTTCATCGTCCCGAGCTTCGTCTCCGTGCCTATCCATGATAGCAAGACAAGAACTATGTTGTGTATGTTAGTGGAAGGAGACTACCTCGCACTCTTACCGAGGTAAGATAGTATTGAGGCAATCAACCAAGCCAAAAGCAAGATCAAGTGTATCGGGGACACACGCAAAAGCTAGCAAATATGGTGTTAGGAAAGTATGGTGGAAAGCCAAAAGACAAAATCCGAAATCAAGTATGTTGTTAAAAGTGGGTGAGGTCCAAAATCCAAATGTCAAAGTGGCGATCACTATAAACACGGAAAAGTTGTGGAACACACACACGAGATAAGCGGGGTTAGTGCAACCAAAAGTGAGCGGAAAAGTGTATGTAAGGGTGCTCGATGTCACACTAACACAAGGAGAGCCAAAGCTTTGGTTGCAACGGAGAGACAACAAGATTCACACGCGGCCTCTCTTCTCTTCTCTCTTTTGCTTAAAATCTTATGACTCTTTTGTATACGGTGGCACTTGCACTCTTTTGTATCTATGGTGGCACTTGCACTCTTTTGTATGTATGGTGCGACTCGCACTCTTTTTGTGTTTTTGGGGCTTTTTCCACGCACTATGTTAGCGTTAGCCTTGCTTTTGCTATCTTGCCACACGAGTGTTTGCTTGGAAGCTTTACTCCACACTACACACACCTCACAATCGGGGCCACGTGCAATGTCTCGCAACACTAAACAAGCAATGCTCGATAGGATAGATCGCAAAAGGAAGAGGGTTACAAGGGAAAGCTGCAAGTTATACCTGCGATGATGGTGGTGGTGGTGGTGGTGGTAGCCGAAATCGAGCTCGGAGGAGGGCGCGGAGCGGCGCCCGGTCTGGGATCCGGTCTGACCGGACTGTGGACCGGCTGGTCCGGTTGGCGCCCGGTTGGCCGGGTGCTGGGCCGGCTGGTCCGGTTTGGGGGGCCGGTTGACCGGCTTTCTCAACCGGGTTTCGCGGTTTCTCTCTCCTGTTCTTCCCCATACCAAAACCAAAAGAGCAAATCGACGGGAAACGATGGAATTGGAGGCTAAAAGTTGGGGAAAATAGTAGATCAAGCACAACAACACCGAATCCACGGACCAAAACCACTCAAAACGCAACCAAATCACAGATCCGTCCAAAGGCAATTTGGGGCTATTTTTGGGGATTTTTTT
Source organism: Lolium rigidum (assembly GCF_022539505.1). NCBI lineage: Eukaryota > Viridiplantae > Streptophyta > Magnoliopsida > Poales > Poaceae > Lolium > Lolium rigidum. The sequence goes on along the minus strand of NC_061513.1, from coordinate 167,378,221 downwards.
TTGGAAAATTTTCTAGAAACGAAATCGGGTGGGTGGAGGGTCAAAATCGCGGTACCCAAGAGCTTCTGATAGCATATGATGAGATCTGAGATCTAGGGTTTGGCCCGATCTCGCGATTTGACCCAAGATCCAAGGGGAAGAGGTGAGAGAGCGCGAGGAACACGAGGAACATGAAAAACACCGGTACTCACGCATGCACACCAACCCGATACACCCAATAATTACCCCCGTGGCTCGATGGACCACGCCAATAGAATCACCCGGAAGAGGCACGCGGCAGAATTCCCGGTGAGAGATTGGTGTTGGAGAAGAAGAGATTGGTGAGGGAGAGAGAGTAGCTTGTACTAGAATCTCACTCAACAATATCCAAATCAACAACAAGGATGGCCTTGATTACAGAGGGATGCTTGTCCAAGATGGATGCTAACCCTAGGGAGACTAAGCTCAAAGTTGGTTTAAGCTCAAAGTTATGTCTAAGGGGTAAGGGAGGGGTCCAGGTTCCTTATATAGGCATACAGGGCCAGCAAGGCGAAAAGGTACATAACTTAGGCAGTTTGGTGGGGCCTTCCCGTCAGATCCGGTCCTGGGGCCGGTCAGACCGGGCTCGTGACCGGGTGGTCCGGTCGTGGGTCCGGTCGACCGGGCGCCAACCGAAACTCCGCAGATTTCCGTCCGGTTGGTTTCCGGTACGAGCTCGCGGGAAATCCGGTTGGCGACCGGTTGACCGGGCCTGGGACCGGGGGGTCCGGTTGTGGGTCCGGTCGACCGGGTCCTGGACCGGCCAGCGTCTTCTCTTCCTTCGAGCGCTTTGAGTGACGTCGGATCCAGCTTCGTGCCCATCTTCATGTCCCGCTGTTCCTCTCCGTCCCTTGTCCATGGTGCGTCCTCCCCTCCGGGGTCTTGATGCTCCTTGTACCTAATGACACAAAGCACATCGGCATGAGGTAGCATTCCATCCAAAGGTGTACCGAGATCAATGGTAGTGAGGAGCGAGTTCACCTTATCATGTAGCGCTTTAACTCGAGCCCGTGTCATTGGTCCACTAGGGGGACTTGTTGGTCTTGGTGAGGAGGTGTCCGAAGGCCACCCAACATCATGATCACTAGTTGCTTGGTGGTTGTCTGCTGTCCTATGACTTGTGGCTCACTGATGCCTTTCCTTGAGTCTATGTGGTACTCAAGCTTGGGCTTTTGCTTGTTTGTTCTTGCTCAAGCTTCTGCTGAGGCTTGTAGTGATCCCTTGGATCATATGCAAGACTTGGTGCTTGGTTTACTTATCTGTTTCATTTATCTGTGTAGCTCTGATGTATTGAGTAGATAAATGATGTGAACTGCTTAGCAGTGATGATCTCAGGGATGGATTTGATGCAGCTAGAGGGATGCCAACCATTGGTTGGGTACCCTAGCTCATACTGAACCCTATTGGGTGATGATGTGATGCTTTAGTGAACTTATCTGTGTGGCTAGGTAGCTGTTGTGACCCTAGCAGACTTTGTCTGCTAGAAATGGTTGCTCCTACCTCTATTGGATGCTTCTGTGCACTATTCCTGGTAGTCTTCCATGGCTGCTAGGTTATTTGATGTTGAAATCATACTGGACAATTAACTGTCCATTAATCCGATGGTTTATCGAGGCTATAGGTGCTTTGTGAATCTGATCGACTATATAGGATAAATCCATGATGGATTTCTTTGGTTATGTCACCGTGTTGACATAACCATTGTTCCCTTGGTAATTTCCTTCTAGCTAGGTCACTTGCTTGCCGACACCAACTGGCTTGGCAGCCACATGATGATACAAACAGGGTTCTACCCTTCTTTGCTTCTGTGATGCATGTGTATGCTTATTGATGAGCAAAACATGGGTTTGCTCAGGATCATTTGTGTATACCTCACTCCAGCTCCTAGTTTATTTGCTGATGTAGAGGTTTTGCTTCTGGTTGATGTGTGAAGCTTGCCCTGCTCCTCCTGCTGGCTTGTGATGCTTCTTCTGGTGACTTTCTCAACAACACAGTTCTGTTGGAACTGTTCTGGACGGTTTGATGATTTTTTGGATGGATGGAAGAGCTTTGGTGTTCTTCCTGTTCTTCCTGTTCTAAGGCTCTGGCTGTGCTTACCCTTAGAGATCCTGTCGATGGATTTCTAGGGTTTGTGTTGAGATTATCCTCTCGATTTGATTATTTTTGCACTAACCTGCCAAGTGGCTTTGCCACTTGGCCTAAGGTTTGTTCATTGTTGATGTTTTGCTTGCAGGGATCAAATGGATGATCAAATGGAGATTAAGCAAGTGTTGACCAAGAATCCTTGAAGAATTTAGCTAATAGTTTAGCCATTTATATATCTTTGTAATTTTCATTTTCATTTTCATTTATTTAATTTCTGTAATGTGTTGTAATAATTATAATTCATAAGAATATTGTAAATGACTTTGTATCTTGTGTGTTAATCAATAAAGCTCAAGGTTTCTCTATTGAGCTTTAAATATGGGTTATATTCTTTTATATTCTTGATTATTCAATTATTTAATGAATTATCCCTATTTGAATTATAATGTAATTATTTAATGTTTGAATTTGAAATTCAAACATAACTTGTTTGAATTCAATTATGCAACTTAAGTTGAGAGAGAATTAGTTCTCCTCTCTTCTCGAAAACCCTAATTGATTTTAGTGAAGTCCAAGTTTATCGCACTCTCTAAACCCTAACCCTATGTGGTGTCGAGAGAGAAACTTGTTCCCCCTAAGATGCAGTTTTTCTTTAAAAGAGTGAAATTTCCCCAGATTTTACGATGCAATGCACATCCCTTCCTAATTTCTACCCCTAGATCGTCTCTAAACCTGGGATATTACAATGTGCGCCTTGATCCAGAGCGGAGTGAGAACTGACAAAGGCTTCAAGGAAGTCCATCTCAATACTGTGGCGAAGGGCCTAGCTGAGCACTGTGGTGTGACCGTCTGCTCCACTCAGGTGTACAACCACCTGAGGAAGTGGAGGCAGAGTTGGCTCACCATTACCAGGCTCCGCGATCTAAACGGTGCTCAGTGGTGCGAGGACACCAAATGCATCGTCCTTGAGGGTGATGACTACTGCGGGCGCGTCGCGGTGAGGACCTCACTAACTCAGTCGTCCTCACTAACCCACGAGCAGAACTAACATGATTGTCCCTTCGTATCGTAGGATCACCCAAAGGACGCGGAGTTCCTTAATATGACCATCGCCAACTACAACGAGATGCACACCATCTTCTCCTTCGGCCTCACCACCGGCAAGTTCGCCATGGGATCCAGTGAGCCCCTGGGCTCGCCTGCACCAGCTCCTGCACCTGAGGATGCTGACACCCAGGAGTCCGACACGGTCAACCACGATGCTAACAAGCCCGCCGACGTGCCTGAGAAGCCGACCGCCGGCAAGAGGAAGAGAGGTTCCTTCGCGGACAACGAGCTGGTGGCCTTCACCAACATGATTGTTGCTGTGAAGGAGGTCGCACAGGCCATCAGGGCGAACAAGCCCACGGACATGCACCCTGACCTGTAAAATGCGGTCATGGACATGCTTGGCTTCACCGAGGATGATCTGATGGTTGCCCTCAACCACCTCGTCGACCACAAGGCCTAGGGATCCAGCTTCGTCGGCATGATCGAGCCACACCGCGTCCTCTGGCTGAGGAACTACCTTGGCAAGTACCACGTCAAGGAGTAGTGGTGCCCTTGAGGCGGTGGATCAGAGTTGCATGCATGGAGATGGTGATGATGATGATGATGATTCTGGCAGTAGCTAGGATGAAAAACATTTGGCCCCCTTTTGTAAGTATTATGAGGTGGTATATACTAACCCCTCAGTTGATGGTGAACTTTGCGGTGTTAGGATGGGACACCCACTTTTGTTGTGGTGGTAGGACGACACCACGGTAGTGTAGGATAAACTTCTGATTGACTTTTGGAATGATATGCATGTCCCTGTTAGTTTCAGATTTGCTGTCAACACTTGTCTTGTTCTATTGCTCATTTCTGAATTTCTTCATTGTTGTGATTGCTAACTTTTCTTTTGCCATTCTAGTGGTATGTGGTGTTTCGCGGGCGAGTTCGAGGAATCTACAGCTCATGGAGAGTCTGTCAAAATCAGGTCAATGGCTACTCCAACAACAGCTACCGAGGATATGCAACATTGGAGGAGGCACAACAAGAGTACCTCAGCTTCCTGGAAGAGGAGCTGCAGGAAGATCATGCCATCGATGAGGCAGTGCCATTAGCATAACTGCCGCCGGAGGAAGTACATGCTCTACAAAGAGCACCGCCGGAGGAAGTACATGCTCTACAAGGAGCACCGCCGGAGGTACGTCCTACCCGGGTGAAAGATTACTTCATCGCCTTCCTCATTGTAGTGATCGTTAGGATCGTGTTCTTCTGAGTGGTCTCTCGCGCCCTGATCGTATGTAACGGAGAACCAAACGATGGGGCCTAGGTTGCTTCTCCGGCGCGTAAAAGGTCGCACAGGCTACCAAACGACCGCCAAAACCTGTTCGCAACACGCAAGTGCTGCCATATCGCTGACGCAGTCATGCAGGAATTCAGCCCAGGCAACCAAACACGTTTCAAATGTTCATTCTGTGTCCAGCTTAAGGCAGGAAAATACGACCAAATATCGCTTTCACTTATGGTCCACACGGGTGTCATGAACCCATAGGTATTGGTCACTTGCTGTTCTCCGTGACCACCGACTCGGAAATGTTTCTCTCGTAAGAATATTTTGTACAATGGCCTACCGATTACAGTGGTGCTGCTGTTCAATAAATGGAATCTTTAGTTTAATCATCCAACTTCATGACTGAATGCTGTTTACAATAGTTGAGTCAGTACTATCTGTTTATTTTTTTAAAAAAAAAGAGGCAAAAGCTTTGCCCCATATATATTAATTAAGAAGAGGGTGCTCAGTTTTTAGGAGAAAACCAAGCGAAAACCTACAGCAAGGGGCCAAGCCCACACAACCAACACACTCACACAAACCACAAAGCGACACAGACAAACACTTGAACACGAGACTCCAATGTCGTGCCAAAAAAGACAAGCCACGACACTGGCGGGCACCCGTCAACCAATTGCGGATCCGGGGAAGGCAACTGACAAGGTGGCGAGAAAATCGCAAACCTCTCTGGCGACAACAGCTCCGGGCACCGTTCGTAACGGCCCAGACATAGCAACCCCATCACCAATAGAAACAACCTGACTGCCGGACTCAGACGAGAGAGAGACTGCAGCGTCACCAGCACCACACTTCTCAAAGGCCACCGCCTGACATGGCGGAGAAACCACATCCAAGGACTCGTGCGAGTTGGGCCTCACTTCCTCGACGGAAGGGGGCGAAAGCACACCACCACACAACTCGAGGAGCTCAGGCATGATCCGCATAACCGGAGCCGTGATCACCGAACTCGCCCTAGCACGAGGAGAGAAACAACCATGAAGGCTCGCTCCACTCGCGCCCACTTTGTCATCATCAGGCACAACCAAAGGATCGGCAGGCGTCGGGCAGGGCCTACCCAACGCCGCTTCGCCCGCTCCGGAAAGCCCCCAATCGCTAGCATCCAGCCATGCAAGGAGTCAACGGCCTCGTGAAGAGGACGGATGACCTCTCGAAAAACTCAGCTTGCTTTTCTAAAGCGGATTCCATATCCGCCGAGGCCAAAGAGCCAACGAGAGCAGAAACAACCGACGCCCGGGACCGACGACGAGGCACATCAAACGGCAGCCGAGACCTCAACCTCGGGCCCGACGAGGAGCGATCGCTTGGCGGGCGATGACGCGGCAAGGCCTCGCCAACAAGCCGACAGGACGCCAAGCGTTACGGCAGTCACTTGCGCGATGACCGTTCTCAAGGCATCGAGAGCACCCGAAGGGGTCACAACGGCACCGCGGCACGGTGACCGGGAACAAGGCACCCGCAACATCTACCCTTGAGCCAAGCGGGGACAGGACGACGAGCAATTGGCGGGGCCGGCGAGCCGAGCGGCGTGAGCCGCGCCGTGGCATCACCTCCCGCCATCCACCATGCTCGCCCCCACACACTCCATGTCTTTGCCATCAACCTTCTCAACATCGGCACCAACATTGAAGGACTTGGTGGTCGGCGGCGTCCGGGGAACCGAGTTCCTCTTCGCTCGTCCTCGTCGTCGTTGTCCGCAGAGGACACCCAAGAAGCGAGGCCACGGCGTGGCAGCCGAGGGCGGCGCTCTCGCACCGGCCTCACCATCATCAGCAGACCGCAGCGACGGGGGGGCGAGCTCCTCCGCGTCTTCCTCGGCGCCGATTGCATTGGAGGCCTTGGACGAGGGAACGATGGGTGCCGCAGGTGCAGGTGGCACGGGGAGGGCCGCAGGTGCATCTGCATCCTCCACAAGATGGCCACCAACTTGGACCGGACAGACTAGGAGGCGTGGCGGAGTCGAAGAAGGCGGCGGCGTCTGGGGGGCAAGCTCCTCTTCATCTTCCTCATCGTCGACAACAGCGGCATCAGCAGCGGAAGACCAAGACGAGACTCCACAAGGCAGCAGCAGCTCGCCGGCCGGCGACGGGGCCGCAGCTGGCTCGGACGGGAGTGGCGGCGTGCGCGAGCACAACCCACACGCCTGCCCAACCTGCGGCGGGGGAGGAGAAAGCGCTGCCGTTGCAGGGCCGGAGACGGCCGCGCCCAAAACGACCATGCCACCATTCTCCTTGCGAAACCTCCCTGCAGGAGGCAGCCGGGACGAGGGGCGAGCGGTACCAGTAGCGAGCGCGGCAGCAGAGGGCGGCGAGGCCGCCGTCGCGGCCATGGGAGGGCGGAAGCTCCGGGAGCGGCCGCGGGGACAGCAGACCGAGCCCCTACATGGCAGACCGAGGGAGTGGAAGAGGACTTCGAGGGAAATCCAGATCAGGTCTTGGAGCTCGAAGAAGATGCCTGAGGAGGGAGATCAGGCCGCCGGCGGCGGCAGGTCCATGGTCGCGCGGCGCGTCTAGATATACATTTTCTACTATCTGTTTATACCTGTACACATGTGAATACTTTTGGCAACGCCAACTCGGTAGTTTTGGCTTGGGTCGTGGGAACGGCAAAACAATTGGCAACGCCACCTCCGTGTCTGACCCAGTTTCCTAAATAAAGGGTCCATAGAATAGTTTTGGAATGCCGTCCAAATCTTGTCTCGTCTCGTGGTAGTATCTTACTTGCGTGTTGCATATTTTCCAACAGGTTTCACGAATATCCCAACGAAATTTCTATTCGAAGTTGGGGCTTCTGACTTTGTGTCGAAAGTATCTGGTTCTGCAAGTGTCAGGCAATGCTGACTAGCTACCGGTCATGCCAATATGTCACTCGTCTCAGAAATTTGCCTTCGCCCGGCGTCGACTCCGTTCCCCCGTGTGAAACGGAACCAGGCTGCCGAATGCAAAGAGGCCCAGTGGGCCCTACGCATCCCAATGCCCACTTTCCTCGCTCCGGCATTCTACTACTGTAAAAAAAAACGGAAAAACAAATTCCTCACCGCAGCGCTCGCGGCCGCCTTTCCGCTTCCGAACTCCGGCACCCTCCCCTCCGCGGTTGCCGCTGGCGGCGCCCTCATTAGCCATTCCCCTCCGCCGGATTCAGCTTCGGGCAACGCCGGCGCCGCGTATGAGCCCTCGGAGGACTCGATCTATGCTGCTATCATAATGCCAATACCGTCAATTTTCGCAGGTACTGTCGCCCAGTGTATGTAATATTCCAAGTTCCCGTCATTTTTTGTCCAGTTAAATTTATCTCCTGTTTGCTATAATACTACTGTACTTGGCAGTTGGCATTGCCATTTCTTGAAGATTCTAGCGTGACTAAAGCCAAGTTAACAAACAAGCTCTGCATCAGGACTGCTTGTGCCGACTAATTTGCCGCATGTAATCCACCAGATGGTGCTGGCTTATGAGGCGACTTTCCTTATACATCAATTTGAACCACATATATTCTTTTGCGTTGCGTATCGAGTGGTTTCCTTTTGATGGGGAGACTGGAAACATGAAAACGGTTTTCTAGAAAAAACACATGGCATTGTTGTTATTTTCTTTAGATCAGCAGGTATCCTCATCCCTGGATCCTTTGATAAACTCAAAGAAACCTGATAACTTCCCGCAAAAAAAGATAAAAAAGAAACCTGACAGTAGGCAGACCTATAACATTGCTGTTATCATAACACTTGATGCCGATATGCAAGGAAATACCAGCCCATCATATTGTTCATCGGTTACAATTAAAACACAAAATGTGGCACATATTACAATAGGTTCTAGCGAATTGCGCACAGCAGTTCGCTCTTTCATACTTGTGTACTTATGCCTATTGGCACATAATGTCAATATACTTTAGAAACATTGTGCATATCCCAATCTTTGCATCCCTTCATGTCAATACTCATTATGAATAGGCAGGATGGCCATCTTCATCATCATATGCCATAAGAGCCTTCAGAATTTCATCCATTGTCGGCCTCTTGCTTCTGTCTCCAAGGCATGAAACAGCTATTCTCACCATTGCAGTAGCCTGCTCTGGATCAAAACACCCCTTCAGTTTGGCGTCCACTAGATCAGTGATACGCTCGGTAGCTAGGATATGTTTGGCCTCCTGGATAATGTCTGTAAACTCAACTCGTATTTGATCGACAATTACGCCACTTGAGACCCTAGTTCCAATCACAATCTCCAGAAGTACAACACCGTAGCTGTAAACATCAACCTTCGCATTGATCGGCATATTCAGCGCCCATTCTGGTGCCATGTAGCCCATTGTGCCTCTCATGTGGGTGAAATTGAAGCTAGCACTGTCTCGCTTTGCAAGCTTGGCTAGTCCAAAGTCTGCTATTTTGGCATCGAAATCTCGAGTTAGGAGTATGTTCTCTGGCTTCACGTCACAATGCACAATCCACTCAAGGCATTCATGATGAAGATAAGCAAGACCCCTTGCTGTGCCCAAGGCAATCTTGTATCTTTGGCTCCAGCCGAGCAGACTTTCAGTACTCTCACCAAAGAGGTACTTGTCCAGTGACTCATTCTCCACATACTCATATACCAATAGCCTATTTTTCCCTTCTGAACAAAATCCCATCATCCTGACCAAATTTATGTGATTGATCCTTCCAATTAGAGTCACTTCTGCCCAGAATTCCTCTTCCCCCTGTTGAACATTTGCAAGTTTCTTTACTGCCACTATTCTTTTATCCTCAAGTACTCCTCTATAAACAATTCCAGCACCCCCTCTCCCTATCTCTTCTTTGAACTTTCCAGTTGCTTCCCTCAATTCTTTGTATGTAAACCGCCTGAACTGGTTTGCTATCATCTTGTATCCATCCACCATTGACTTGGGCATGTTACTGTTTTTGAAAAAAAGACACCACCCTGTCATAATAACAAGCAACTCTAGAGCTCCCAATATTGCAGCAAATACATAGAAGTATATCCACTTTATGGTGTCCTTCTTTATTCCATACATATTTTCTGATCCTAGCATGATCTCAGAACCGTTGGGTCTGCATGTTAGGCTTTCTTGTTTGGAGATTGAGGATGCTGAACTGTTGAAACTCTTTGATACTTTAATGTAGTTATCGCCAAGAAAATATGGGTATTGCTGACCATTGTAGTTTAAGTATTTCATGTAACACCAACCAGCCCCACCCTGGTACGTGAAAGATATACATAAGCTATCTTTCAGGCATATGTCCCAACATTCTTCTAATGACAGGTATTGCTTAGACCTCAGATCAAAGCCAAAGAAGTCTGCATGAGGTTGCTTTACAAATTTGAAGTCCTCATCTGGTTGCTTGCTACTAGTTGTGAATGTCGGTTTGCATCCCTTGTCCCAGTTTGTTGGATCAACCATGACATGTTCTGGAGGGCATCTACACTTAAGGCCTCCTGAATAGTCACAAAGACCATTCTTGCCACATAATCCGTGCACATAGCACATCTGTATTAAAGCCTGCCCTGTAACCACCCAGCTCCCTGTGGATGCATCCAGGCTATACATTCTGAAATTGCCATCCTTATCAATTGTAATCCTCCTCTTGACCCCGAGGCCTGAATCTGAAGCCACTATCTTAAACCCATCACTTGACACAAAATTACCCTCCTCATCAAGAAATGCTAACCTGGTGTTGTTATATCTATTGCGCCCGTCAGCTAGTGGTGCACTGGCATATTGGCTTGGCCAGTAGATGCTTGTAATCTCCGGGCCATCATACAATAGGCGCAAGATATTGTAGCTGTCAAAATAGAGGTAACGGTAACCAGAGACTAACCTTGTGTCTTTCTTCAGGTTCTGCCTAGGGAGCAGGGTGTCTGTTGGTGAGTCAAAGCTCTGCCACACAGTTTTGTTGCCAGAATCAATGATCACAAGGTTGCCCGTGTCGAGGAGGGAAACAATTGTGTGCTTGCCTGAAGATGTCTTGCTTTCCCATACCGTTGAGCCATTTGTATCTGTCAGGACCAGGTTTCCATCCTTGTTCAGCGATATCCTGGAGCCGTAAAGGTTCACAGGGAAACTGTAGCCATTCACCGTGGAGAAGGGATTTGCCGTCCAGACAACCGTTTTCACGGTGGTGTACCAGATGGCGAAAGTGAAAGCATTTGTTCCAACTTGATGGAAGCCACAAGAGAAGGTGGTATCTGGTGAGAGGAGAAAGATTCTATCATGATCTTGTGGTGTCATGGATGAGCCGGTGGTCATAGCCTGCCATGGGGAAGCACAAGAGCAAAACTGGAAGGAGAGTGATGAAAGAAAGCTTAGAAAGAGCACCGCAGCCATTTTTCTCCATTCCGGCAAACTCTGCTTGGCCATGGAAGCTAGAGTCTAGAAGGTAGCTTTAGGTTATGCTTCAACGTCTTGCTGCATAATTATATGACGATGTGCATTACCACATAGACCTGGCCTTGGCCTATTGAAACTTAGTGTATACGCATGTACAGAGGGGGATTCCACGGTACTATGACTGTTTATTTTTCTATTTTAATTTGTTTTGTGCAAACCAGTTGGTTATTCTTTGTATTTCTCTTGCATGTCAAAACTATACAAAAAAGCTAAAGAAGTCAATACCGCGTGTACATTGAATGCATCCACATTCGCACCATCCAGAATCAGTATTGAACTACTAGTGGAATGTGAGTCAATGCTAAAGTCGTTCACCAAAAAAGATGCTACGTACTCTCAAAAAAAAAGATGCTACGTAGTACCCGCCAGAGTAGATGCCACTAATCAATGTAGTAATGACTAAGAACAAGTTTAAATAGTAGAGTCAACTGTTGGCTATAAGCTAAATGCTATATCATCTATAGTCAACCTAGATGGCTCTCTAAAGAGCTATGGGGTGCGTCAAAAAACACGCCTAGCCGGGCCCCCAAATTGTATTTTGGTGCCGACGTGGCCCAACAACTTATGCAGCGCCCCAAGGAAAAACCCAACCCACATGGAGGCTAGCGTGAGCGTCGGATGAGCGCAAGTTGGCGAGAAACAGGGCAGGAAGAGGGCATGCGAACCGGTCGGTCGTCGTAGGCCAACTTAGTCAGCGGTTGCGGACCAGTAATCTTCCTCCTCGCATGCTCGTCTTCAGCGCCTACTCGCCCTACTCGTCCCTCTCCCCCTCCCCCCGTCCTGGCACCGGTGAAGTAGGAGCCGGACGAGCAGCCCCGCTTGTGTGCGGGCGGCATCATTGTAATCCGTGGCCGGCGCACGCCTTTCCTTCCCCGCGGCTACCTGCAGCCTAAGCACGAGATGCGCGAGTGGACACCACCGCCGGAGTACAAGTCAGCGACGCTCCAACTTAAGGTGGAAGATGACCAGGAGGAGTTCCCAAGCCAACGGATCACCGAGCAGGCCTCGTTCCAGGAAACGAACGAGTTCATCGAGCACTGGTCCGCGGCGGAGCACCGCCTCGAGGAGGTCGAGTGTGCACGCCGCCTCGGCATGTTCATTGACCTGGATGACGACAGCGATGCTGGCCCGTCGAACAGGGACCGCGAACGCGGGGATGACGGCCAGGGCTGCATCAACTTCGCGTCGCCGATGACAAGGTATTAACTTATCAATGCCTACAAGTTGTAGATTAGGGTTTCGTGGAAAGTAGAGGGCAAGTAGATCTCGAGGGTTTCAGCCAAAAAAGTACTCGACTGCTAAAAAACTAGGGTTATGTTGACAATGAAATTGATCCTTTCTTTCTCCCTCGACCCCCCCTTATATAGGAGGCGGAACCGAGGGTTTCGTGATGTACAAGTTACAAACAGCGAGAGACTCTTTGAGTTCGTCCCGTACTGGTTACAAGTCTGTATTCCTAATACAACTCTATCTTTCCATATCGACACTTGATTGGGCTTCTGGGCTTCGTATTCTTCGAGTCATGAGCCTTCAGTAAACCTCGGGTACCTTCTTCGGCAGGTCCATTGGGGATACCTATGTCAGTAGCCCCCGAGATTTTGCTTGAATCGGAGAATCGAGTAAAATCTCCATCATTACAATTAACACGTAATTTCTTCGAGACACTAAACATTTTTCATAAAATAACCATATATTGCATAGGGATAACGGTAAATGGGGCTGGTTCATCTGACAAATCAGGTACCAGTTAACTGCTCTCGTGGCAATCCCGCAAAAACCTACTTCAAGGTCAAGTCCCTGGACTCGACCCCGGTATACTGGCGTAATTCGACATGTGCCGCTTAAGGTCTTACCAGATGCCGAACTCCAGTCATATTTATCGGGTACCTAACGCGTCCATTAGGATTTTTCTTCGCATCTGTTGATACGAAAAAAATTTAGCAGAGCGCATTCATGTGCAATACCACGCCACGCAGGATGGATCCCGGGGTCTTACCTTCGTAAAGTATTACGACATTCAGAGATTTATTCGCGACGGACGCGCTCTGAGAATCTATTGTCGAGTGCCTTTTTCGGCTGTTAGAATGACATATTTATTCGAATCATATGATGACTTATTATCTTGACCTCCCGATGGGAGTATATGAAGAGTTATATGGTAACTCGAAATATACTCAATTTGACTCCTTAAGTTTCATCGGCTACGCGACCAGCGTTCCCGATGGGAGTAGCCCCCGAGGGTACAACCAAGTACTTGTACTTGGTTGTAGGCTCACCTTTTTACCATCTTGTCGCTATGTTGTCAACTTTCCATCTTTTCCATTTTTATCGGGTGCGCGACCAGTGCTCCCGATGGGAGTAGCCCCCGAGGCTACAGTCGAGTATTTATACTTGGTTGTAGGCTCATCTTTTTGTCTTTTTTGAATCAACTCCATATTGTCGTCAGGTACCTCGCCGATGCTTTTGTTCGGAATAAATGACGAGTTAATGAACCCGAAGATTTTCCCACCCTCTTTTTTTTGGGTTCCTCCTTGATGAAAATTTTGTCGAGTTCCTCGTTGAAGAAAATTTCTTCGGGTCCTCCTTGAGGACAATTCTTCTGGTCCTCCCTGAGGAAAATTATTCGGGTCCTCCTTGAGGACAATTCTTCGGGTACTCTTTGAGGAAAATTCTTCGGCTTCCTCCTTGAGGAAAATTTCTTCGGGTCCTCCTTGAGGACAACTCTTCTGCTTCCTCCTTGAGGAAAATTTCTTCGGGTCCTCCTTGAGGACAATTCTTTGGGTCCTCCTTGAGGAAAATTTCTTCGGGTCCTGTCCTCTCTTGAAGACAGTTTCGTCGGGTTCTCCCTGAAGACAATTTCATCGGGCTCTCTCAGGATTTCGTCGCGTTCCTCCCTGAAGAATATTTCGTCGAGTTCCTCCCTGAAGAAGATTTCGTCGAGTTCTCTCTTAAGGAAAATTTCGTCGGGTGCGCGGCCAGCGCTCCCGATGGGAGTAAACCCGAGGCTATGGTCGGGTGCGCGCATCCGGACATAGGCTCAAGAACTTTTATACTTTGAAATTTGTTTTCTCCTGCACAAATAAACAAACTTTTTCTATCTTTTCCTTGACTCTCTTTTTCGCATGCAGTGTCAGATGCTCGGATTCGATGATATGTAAAGTGAATTTATGCCGCACAACCCCCGAGTGTCGTGTGCGGCAAAGTAAATGATAATCAACTTTATGTAAATTAAAAGGAAACACTTAGCTTATTAGATACGACGAAGTCGACGCGCAATAAAGTCTTCGAGTGCAGAGAAGAAATCGAGCCGAAATAAAAACCACCAAATAACAAAAGTAGATGCCGCCAAATTGTTGATAAAGAAATAGCTGAGCCCCCGAGCACTGCCGTGGTTATGTCATGATTGTTTCTTAGACGCGGTGCCGCAGTTGTGACCCGGGGCAAAGTCGTTTTTAAGCCCCCGGGCGTTGCTTAAAATGTTGTACCAAAGTAGTGGTCACCTGGAATATTATGTTATAACTATGCTCAGGGGCGAAGTTGTTGTCAAGCCCCCGAGTGTTAGCCGTGACGTCGGAAGAAGTTGACGGAGTCACGGCGTCATATAAGGTGAAGCCATTTAGGATGAAGGCATTGACAATAATATAATATGAATCCACTGAAAATTTACACCATTGAAGATGAAATCGTTTGAAGATTAAACCATTGAAGATTACGCCATTAAAGATGAATTACTGGAGATGAAACCATGAAAGATCGAGATGTCGCCTAGAGGGGGGGTGAATAGGCAATTAAAAACTCTTGCGGATTTGTCTTGTAAGAATGCAGAATTAAACTATCGTTTAGTTTACAAGCACAAACCCTAAATATGCTAAGCTCAACTAAGTGTAACAATCGCAACTAGAGCTAAGCAAGATAGGCACAAGATATATGTAGCACAAGTGATAGCAAGATATATGTACTCCAAGCACGATGGCTATCACAAGGAAAGAGAGCTCGGGTATAGAAATAACCGAGGCACGCGGAGACGAGGATGTATTCCCGTGTTCCCTTCCTTTGCAAGAAGGTACGTCACGTTTGGAGGAGTCGAGATCCCACAAAGGATTCCCCGCGCCACGAAGGCTCACCCTATTCTCCGAACCACACCCACGAAGGATAATGGCCCTTTCCTTATGGTTAGCTTTTCCTCCGCTCCGGATATGGCAAGCTCCACAACCACTTCACAAGCTCCACGAAGGAGAAGCCCGGGCCTCTTCACAATCTTCTTGAAGAGATCACCGGAGCACCAACCGCCAAGCCAACTAGGAGGTTTCCCTCCAAGAGTAACAAGCTCACGGTCTCTCACTCGAACTAATCGTGGTGGAGAGCTCAACACTATGCAATGATGCAAAGCAAGAACACTAGAGGTGTTCAAGTCCTTCACACTCAAATCCCACCCAAACAACAAATGCTAGGATGAGATTGGAGAGGAAGAACAATGGGGAAAGTCAACAAAAGACTCCAAGATCTAGATCCCAAGAGTTCCCCTCACTTAGAGGAGAAATGGATTGGTGGAAGTGTAGATCTAGATCTCCTCTCTTAGATCCCTCAAGAATGAGCAAGAATCATGGGGGGAGACAAGAGAGAGAGCAAGTTCTTCAAAGGCAACAATGGAGGAGAGAGAATAGAAGAACTAATTTGGCCCAAGGTGGAAGAAGGGCTATTTATAGTCCAAGAGCAAATAAAACCGTTGGGGAAAAAGACAGAGAAAACGGGCAGAAAATCGGCCCAAAAAATGGTCCAGCCGGTGGCCAGGCCGGCTGACCGGAAATGAAGCTGAGCAGCCCAGCTGGGCGTCCGGTCGGGCCGGCCCACTGGCCGGGCGGAGCAGCGCGCCGCACTGAGCGGCAAACAGCTCAGGCCAGGCGCGGGTGGGGCGCAGGCCGCGTGGGCTGCGCGGCGGAGAGCGGCCCAGTGAGGAATCCGGCCGGGCCGGGGGGTGCGCCGGGCAGGCCGGTCACGGACCGGGCCCGAGGCCGGTCACGGGCCAAAGGCCACTGGATCCAGCCGGTTGGCACAGGCGCCCGAGCCGGTCTCGGCCGGGTGGGCCGGTGGCTGGGCCGGTCCGGCCGGCTGGCCCCTTCCCCCTTTTTTTCCTTTTATTCTTTTCTTCTTTTCCCTTTTTCCTTTTTCTTTAATAACAAATGCTCCCGAACTCCGATTCGAATGAAACCAATTTTGTTTGGAAGATAGCAACAAATGCTATACAATAGAAAGTGAAAACACACAAGTCTGTAGGAGGGGATTTTATCATGAATATAAAAGGTAGAACCTTATATCATGAATAACCGGTAAAATCACCCAACCTCGAAAACGCAATAGAAGATGCATGCGAATTCCGTTTTCGATGAACTTGGGCTTGTTCTAAAGCTAGCAACAAGCTCAAGAACCTCACACAGAGAAATACCAAGAAGCAATAGGGATATGCAAAGTATGCAAAGGATTGAGCTCCCTAAGACGATGTGATCAAGTTACCCAACCGAAAGCCCCTCTTAATAGTGCGGCTATCTATCCTATAATCCGGTCTCCCATCAACCACCTTGAGACCGGTAAAAGGAAAATCTATCAAGGCCATACCTTTGCCTTGCGCATCCCGCTTGATCTTGATGATAGCTCTTCAAGTTCCACTCAAGCTGGAATGCCTCACTTGATCATCGTTGCTTCGTGAAGACTCACAAATGCTCCCCCATACATCATGATGGGAAAGCTCCATTGATGCACATCTTCACAAGTCCAATATCACCAAATGGACGGCAAGCTTCAAGCATGTGATCCACTTGAGATTCTCATCTTGAACTTGCCCGACTCAACCTTGTATCTTCTCATACTCTATCATACTATCTTGAGGTGTCTAGAGAATTCTTCACTTGGAATCAAGCTCTCAAGATCTTGATCATCCATTGCTTATCACATAAGATAGAGTATGGCTAATATTGAGTTCCACATAAGAACTCCATCTTCATTTCTTCTTCTTGATCATATCACATATGTATCTTTAAATCGATGATCTTGATGCCAATACACAAGGTGTATCTTTATCTTCATGGCATCCATACTTGAATCCAACACATGGAATACAAGTAGTACCTATGGAATATTCCTTCATATAAACTCAATGAAAACATTAGTCCATAGGGGTTGTCATTAATTACCAAAACCACACATAAGGGCAATATACTCTTACAATATCCCCCATTTTGGTAATTGATGACAACCACAATAAGAGGGTTTATATAATGAATATTAGAGACAAGTACGCAACTTATCCGAAAATAAGTTGTATACAAGAGGTTGTATTTGATATGGTCAAGTAACACAAAGCTACTATCCCATATCAAAATCAACTCTACTCACACAACTACAACTAATGCAAGGGATGTGAGTAGAACCAATATATATAGAGCAAACTCCCCCACAATGTATGCACGTGTGATGAACATGAATTCATTGCATACATTGTCAAGATTAACCTTTGGGACAATTTCCACTATATATATACAACCATGCAAGACATACATTTATGGAATGCATGAGAGGCAAAACACTTAAGCACAAACCAAACTTAAGTATAAAATCATTCCCTTAAACCCTCTAAACTTATCCCCCAATGGCATCGAGTGCCAAAATGGGTGAAAAATTTAGAAAGACAATATAATGTGAGTTCCTCCCCAAGGTGTGCACTTCTCATAATTTGAGTGGAACCAAATGCACATATCCAATGATGAATATTTGAAGGAAGTCAAACTATATTGAGGATCAAAGATTGCACAAGGATAACATGGTGAAGGAAGCTTTAACAAATAAAGCAAGCAATCAAAGATCCAATCCGACAACAAAGATATCATGATAAGAGAGATATAGTGCTCTAAATAAAATAGGGAAGCTCCCCAAGGTCCGTGCATAATTTATAGTGTTTGCATTTGAATACAATATGCACAAACATGGAATCCTTACTCCCTCAATATCATTTAGAACACAACCAAGATAAAGATAATATGCTTATCAAGAATAACTTGAGTCCAACAATTACGAGATTTGAGTGCAAGAAGGAAAAACAAATAAACCAAGCACTCATAAATCTTCTTTACCAACACCACTAAAATCAAGAGGATAAAAAGATGGTCGGCAAAGAACAAGGATATCAAGGTGATGGATTAACGCTCTCATGTATATAAGTTTCTAAAGTGGACAAAGTGATCCATAAAGAAACATGCACACACAAGAGTTTAATAAAATAAATAAGACATGATATCCAAGATGAAGTCATAAAATATACCAAAGGATGTTTGCTTAAAAAGCATATATAGCCTATGGCTCCAATTTTCACTTATGGTATATAAATGAGCTTCAACCAAGAAAATC
Source organism: Lolium rigidum (assembly GCF_022539505.1). NCBI lineage: Eukaryota > Viridiplantae > Streptophyta > Magnoliopsida > Poales > Poaceae > Lolium > Lolium rigidum. The sequence continues at coordinate 167,359,965 of NC_061513.1, read as the reverse complement.
TCAAAAACATCACAACTATCAATAAGGGAAGTAAAGCTAGTCGGAATGTTGTGAGAGAGGCAACAAGTATCACAAATAGGGATTTATTTCGCAATTTTATCAAAATTGCACATAAGAGTTCTTTGAGGAATTGATATGCAATAAATTGCTAGAGGGCATATTTGGGATAGGTGAATTATAAACATGATTTATATATATTCCCATCATATGCATCTTCTCAAATTACTCAAATGTACAATAAGAAGTTTTATTTAAAAGAATTTTCAATAACCGCAATAATTTCAAAATAAAGAACTTCATGCCAAGATGCAACTTACAAGAGGTTGAATGCTATATGAGTATGCATGAATAAGATACTTGTTACCGAGATAGCAATGGCATGATGTAGTAGATAAGAGTTCATCGATCATCCTAGCTTGTCTCCAATTCTCATATGGTGACAACACCTTCCTTATAAATGAGGCAAGTCTCCATTGCATCTCTAATGTACCTAAAACAACATTCAAGTACATCTTGGTCCCCAAACTCATTGGGTCCAACATGGTTAGACTAACCACAATATATAGGACACACTCCATATAAATATGTGCATATTTAGATGAAATTTGAATTTCATGCACATCTTAGCCATTTAGGATTTGATGGAGTATACCCTATATAATGGATCAAAGAAAGCAAACATGCTACAAATATAAACAAATTACATATAAGCACGCATAAAGAATTTAAAGATCCAAGAAAGATATACTTTGGACAAAACACCAAATGAATTTAAGAAGGCATAAAGATGTGACCAAACAAATTTGTTGTCCAAAATATATCAAAGACGCAAATCACAAAAGATTTGTTCAACAAAGTTCAACAAATGAACTAATTAAGAAGAAACCATTGAGCATAAAGGATGAAATAAAGCAAACATGCTCAAAGATTTATCTCATTCAACAAATAAAGCATAGAAGAAGGAATGAGATACTCCCTCCGGTCCATATTAATTGACTCTAATGTGGATGTATCTAGACACATTTTAGTTCTAGATACATCCATATTGAAGTCAATTAATATGAATCGGAGGGAGTAGCAAAACTCCCAAAAGAGCAAGGTTCGAACAAACAAACCAAACCCTCTACACTTTTCACAATGGCACAATGTACCGTAAAGAAAAGGTTTGTCTTCCAAAACAAATACTTGATATGAATCAAGAGAATTTATCAAAAGATTTTTCAAAGGGACAAAGAAGACACATGGGAGCAACAAAGATTTGTTGGAAATAAAATAAGGCAATAAGAAACAATCCAAGGTGAAGATGATCCAAAAATTCAACCACATACAAGGTTATCAATTGTCAAAGACAATGAGTATATTGGAAATAATTTCCGGTGGAGTATTGACAATGAAAGTAAGGATCAACTTCACAATAAAAGGCATAGAATAAGTATATAGAATTAAGCACTATGCACGGATGGAGATTCTTGATAGCTTCAACTAGTCAAACAATCACGCACGGCAATGATTAGAATAACTTGAAGCAATCGGTGTCCCAAATAAGATATAGAGATATGTATTTGAGGAAAAACCGTACCAAGAATTTCTTACTCAAACAAGAATCCATAAGATGAGCAATAAAAGTTTTTTAATAGAAGTGGAGCTTGTTTGAGCAAACATGCCACCTAGAAACAAGATAATTAAGAGCATCAACTCTAAGTGGCATAACCTCATATGTTCACATTTTCTAGGCTTGTGATATGTACAAAACATATTACTCCCCCATAATATGATAAAACATTTCTTCTAAACAAGAGGCAACTAAAATTCGACTAGAGATGATTAATGGACATTTAGAATTTGAATTTCTCATGAGTATGACACACCACATAGTGACTAGATAATCTTGCAATATCAATACTAAGTGGTGGTACCCATATACACATATTTTAAAGAAAGAGAGATGCACAATGCATATCACTCCCCCAAAATGGGATGTTCCATTAATCACTCAAAGAGAGCCAAATAAGATGCCATCAAGATGCATTAGGCTCACAACAATACACAAGTATATGATGAATCAAACAAATATACTTGAATACACAAGATAGGTAAGTAAGACACAACACATACACACACATATTTGGTACAAAACCAAACATGCAAAGGGGAAAGTAACTTACAATAAATATGATGAGTTGAAGTATAAGTTACCGCAAAGAGGAACATTGGATATAAGATATAGATGATAATCCATACGACTTGGCTTGGTCAAAATATAATATATGAAGATCCCTTAATTCTTCATGAAGTAGCCAAATCTCCAATGACCTCCACATGCACCTATTGATCAAGTTTGAGCTTGTTGGTCCCCAACCAAGTTGAGTCCTAAGAGGTTAGTCACAATAGGCTTGGCAACCCAAATGGTCCTTTTCTTGAGACCACTTTGAGTTCCAACAAACTTAGAAAACACATTGCCATCCTTATCCTTCCCTAGAGAATAATCATCATCAACAATTATAGAGTTAGATAAGGTACCACCTAAGCAAGAAGAAGCAAAGTGGCCCTTCTCACGACATAAGTAGCAAGTGTTCCCCTTTCTCTTCTTTATTGATTTCTTCTCTTGGGGAACAATATCTTGATTCTTCTTGGGAAGTGACCTATCTTCAACTTGAGGTTGAGCATGAGCTTGACCTTGACCTTGTGGCCGTTTCCCTTGTTGTTTCTCACTCAAGTGCTTCTTCTTCTTCAATGGGCATGACCTAACATGATGCCCTTCAACCTTGCACTTGAAGCAAACCAACTTGGCCGGATCCTTGACTTTGTCTTGGCCCTTCTTCTTGTTGCTCTTGCTCTTGGACTTGTTGTTGTTATTGGAGTTGAATCCAAGTCCACTCTTGTCATTGGGGGATTGTTGCACACTTAGCATCTTTTCAAGTGCGGATTTCCCTTCATGATGCTTTTCCAAGTCTTTCTTCAAAGAAAGGAATTGGGCCTCGAGCTCTTTGATTTCCTCTACATGGTTAGTAGAAATACAAGTACTAGAGGAAGTAGAAGCTTCATTGTTAGCGCAACAAGGCAAAGCAAGTAATCCAACACAAGGTGTATCACTAGTTTGACTAGATGGACTACTAGGACTAGCACATGGCAAAATAGCATTTTGAGTTGAGGTTGTGCTAATGTCCACATGAGGCTCACAAGATACTACTTTAGTGATACTTGCCACATGAGCTAACTTTAGCTCATCGTAGGAAGTTAGAAGATCCTCAAGAGAGTGTGAGAGCGTTTTATTGCTTTCTTCCAGTTCCCTACAATTGCTAGTTAGCCAATCAAGTTGAGCCCTTAGCTCAACATTCTCCTTTAAGATAGATGCTTCATAAGAAGTAGAGTTAGTAGCACAAGCATCAACAATAGATTTTTCATTTTCAAGCTCATAGGATTCAATTTTTTGTGTAAGCATAAAGTTTGTATGCTTCTCATCTTTTAACTCTTGCTTGAGGAGTTCAATTCTTAGTCTCCTATTTTCAATATGAGATTCTAACTCCACTATGGTTTCCTTGTATTTATTCAAGGTTTCCATAGAGTGTTCGAGATTAGCATGAGCTTCTTTATTACCATGGAGAGAAGCATATACCATTCCCATATCATGCAACAAAGTATTGTTTCTTCATCATTATCATCATCATCACTCTCATCATTAGAGGAAGTGTTAGGAGTCAAAGTAGGAGATACCTTTGATCCATTTGACATAAGGCACATGTGCATACCGGAGGATGAAGATGAAGATATTCTTGAATCCTCATTTGAAATCATGTCTTGATCCATAGAGTGTTCGGTTTCCTCTACATTGTTAGTCAACAAGCAACTAGAGGAAATAGAAGCATTTTGATTATGGGAGCTAGACAGGGCAAGCATATCATCATGAGATCTATGTAAGCAATTTACACATGATATGCAAGTACTATCAACACAAGCATGTAGATTATTTTCAATGATAGATGTGTTTAAGTCCAAAGAGGAATCATTGCAATGGGATAGAGATGAAGAATCATCACTATTGAGCACAATATCATCATTGCAATTTTCCTCACCACTCACCATATCATTACCTCGTGTCTTGCTACACGTTGGTGAAGTGGAAGAAGATGAGAACTCATCACGGCCGGAGGTGGAAGCAACTTGGAGCTCTTCATGATGTGAAGGAGAAGAGAGCTCCTCGGAGACACCACCGACCAAATGAGAAATGGATCCACCAAACATTTCCTTAAGCTTGATCCACATCTCATGAGACGACTTTCGCTTTATATATATCAAGAACCTACGAAAATCTTGTCTCAAGGAGAATAAAAGCTCATTAGATACTTGAGCTTCAAGATGTAAGTTTTTCTCATCCTCTAAAGATAGATTTTGAGGATCCATCGGAGGAGAAAAACCTACATGTAGAAATTGCTCAATGTTTGGAGACAAGGTCCGAAGATTACAAAGCAAGCAATTTCGCCACAAAAGATAGTTTGTGCCAACAAAGATAATTGTGTCATTGTGCACTAAATTACTAGCCGACATCTTTACTCTCAAGGCGGTGAAGCATTAAACAAGGAGAGACCTTGCTCTGATACCAATTGAAAGATCGAGATGTCGCCTAGAGGGGGGTGAATAGGCAATTAAAAACTCTTGCGGATTTGTCTTGTAAGAATGCGGAATTAAACTATCGTTTAGTTTACAAGCACAAACCCTAAATATGCTAAGCTCAACTAAGTGTAACAATAGCAACTAGAGCTAAGAAAGATAGGCACAAGATATATGTAGCACAAGTGATAGCAAGATATATGTACTTCAAGCACGATGGCTATCACAAGGAAAGAGAGCTCGGGTATAGAAATAACCGAGGCACATGGAGACGAGGATGTATTCCCGTGTTCCCTTCCTTTGCAAGAAGGTACGTCACGTTTGGAGGAGTGGAGGTCCCACAAAGGATTCCCCGCGCCACGAAGGCTCACCCTATTCTCCGAACCACACCCACGAAGGATAATGGCCCTTTTCTTATGGTTAGCTTTTCCTCCGAACTAATCATGGTGGAGAGCTGAACACTATGCAATGATGCAAAGCAAGAACACTAGAGGTGTTCAAGTCCTTCACACTCAAATCCCACCCAAACAACAAATGCTAGGATGAGATTGGAGAGGAAGAACAATGGGGAAAGTCAACAAAAGACTCCAAGATCTAGATCCCAAGAGTTCCCCTCACTTAGAGGAGAAATGGATTGGTGGAAGTGTAGATCTAGATCTCCTCTCTTAGATCCCTCAAGAATGAGCAAGAATCATGGGGGAGACCAGAGAGAGAGCAAGTTCTTCAAAGGCAACAATGGAGGAGAGAGAATGGAAGAACTAATTTGGCCCAAGGTCGAAGAAGGGCTATTTATAGTCCAAGAGCAAATAAAACCGTTGGGGAAAAAGACAGAGAAAACGGGCAGAAAATCGGCCCGAAAAATGGTCCAGCCGGTGGCTAGGCCGGCTGACCGGAAATGAAGCTGAGCAGCCCAGCTGGGCGTCCGGTCGGGCCGGCCCACTGGCCGGGCGGAGCAGCGCGCCGCAATGAGCGGCAAACAGCTCAGGCCAGGCGCGGGTGGGGCGCAGGCCGCGTGGGCTGCGCGGCGGAGAGCGGCCTAGTGAGGAATCCGGCCGGGCCAGGGGGCGCGCCGGGCAGGCCGGTCACGGACCGGGCCCGAGGCCGGTCACGGGCCAAAGGCCACTAGATCCAGCCGGTTGGCACAGGTGACGTGGGCATTACCCTTCGGGTAACCTACATTACCCTATCCTGTACAATCTAGTTGGAGGCCCATGAAGGCACTTGAAGGCAAGGCGGGCCACTTGGATGGTGCACCAGAAGGTTCCTTGGCGGGCAAGAAAAGGAAGGAGACGAACAAGGAAAGTTTGGCTTTAGAACTACTGTAAATCTAGTCGTACTCGGTTAGACCTCTTGAGACCTGGCCCCCTATATAAAGGCCAGGAGAGGGGTTGCCGAGGGGGACAATCAATCTTAGCAATCATAGCCACCAGAAGTCTAGAGCTAGGTCGCCGTAGCACTTAGCTTCTCGACGAGAACTCAGCCGAACCTTTCGGCACCCCATTGTAACCCATTATTATCATAATCAAGATCAGACAGGCGGGACGTAAGGGTTTTACCTCATCGAGGGCCCCGAACCTGGGTAAATCGCTCTCCCCGCTTGTCTGTGAACCGATGTCTCGTATCAGCTTGCAGGATTCCATCAACCCTAAGCCCCAACCGGAGGGCATTGCCGAGGAGTACCCTCGACAATTGGCGCCGTCTGTGGGAACCCTGTCGGCACAAGATAGGTCATCGGCAGTACCAGTCACATCTGCAGCTTTCTTACTTGAGTCACCAACACCATCAGATTCAAGAGATTCAATCCTCTGCGGATCCTTCGAGTTCGTGCCATACTCCGAAGCGCCACACCTGAGCCCTGCAGAGTCGCGCGGCGGCATGAATACTACTTTCGGTGGTGTCCACTTCATCATCGACTCCGGGGGCTTCCTTCGCCTCCCTAGGTCAAGCGCATCTGGTCTAAGGACCTCAGCTTTGGAAGGTGTCACTCCAGCAACAACCTTGGAAATCCCATCCAGGAACATGCAAGAAGGCAGCCGAGGAAGGAAAAGGCGGAGAGACTCACGCCGCGAAGAGGAAGAACGAACAACAGCCCACCCTTATCACCTCGAACAAGGATGCCAAGGCACACAATCGATCAAGGGACGTACTCGCTCACCGTATCTATCGGCTACAGAGCAGCTCGAGGCACCGTGTTACCTCCACTCTTATATCGACCCGAAGGACGGTCGAGAGAAATCCAGCCACTTGTTAAGGAACTGCCGACATTTTCTAGAAATTCGGCAGTTCTGCGACGATCTCAGAGCCGAGGCCATGTCAAGAATTCGCAGCATGGAGAGAAGAGCAGGATCTTACGGTTATCCGCCGGAACCATACGTACCGGAGCCATACGTGCCAGCAGGAGGAGATTGATGGCGTGTATTTCACACGTTCGTTGGGCAACCCCAAGAGGAAGGTATGATGCGCACAGCAGCAAGTTTTCCCTCAGAAAGAAACCAAGGTTTATCGAACCAGGAGGAGCCAAGAAGCACGTTGAAGGTTGATGGCGGCGGGATGTAGTGCGGCGCAACACCGGAGATTCCGGCGCCAACGTGGAACCCGCACAACACAACCAAAGTACTTTGCCCCAACGAAACGAGTGAGGTTGTCAATCTCACCGGCTTGCTGTAACAAAGGATTAACCGTATTGTGTGGAAGATGATTGTTTGCAGAGAAAACAAGTAAAAACAAGTATTGCAGTAGATTGTATTTCAGTAAAGAGAATTGGACCGGGGTCCACAGTTCACTAGAGGTGTCTCTCCCATAAGACGAACGAGCATGTTGGGTGAACAAATTACAGTTGGGCAATTGACAAATAAAGAGAGCATGACCATGCACATACATATCATGATGAGTATAGTGAGATTTAATTGGGCATTACGACAAAGTACATAGACCGCCATCCAACCGCATCTATGCCTAAAAAGTCCACCTTCGGGTTATCATCCGAACCCCTCCAGTATTAAGTTGCAAAGCAACGGACAATTGCATTAAGTATGGTGCGTAATGTAATCAACAACTACATCCTTAGACATAGCATCAATGTTTTATCCCTAGTGGCAACAGACACAACACAACCTTAGAACTTTACGTCATCGTCCCGGGTGTCAATGCGGGCATGAACCCACTATCGAGCATAAGTACTCCCTCTTGGAGTTAAAAGCATCTACTTGGCCGGAGCATCTACTAATAACGGAGAGCATGCAAGATCATAAACAACACATGTATAACTTTGATAATCAACATAACAAGTATTCTCTATTCATCGGATCCCAACAAACGCAACATATAGAATTACATATAGATGATCTTGATCATGATAGGCAGCTCACAAGATCCGACAATGATAGCACAATGGGGAGAAGACAACCATCTAGCTACTGCTATGGACCCATAGTCCAGGGGTAGACTACTCACTCATCACTCCGGAGGCGACCATGGCGGTGTAGAGTCCTCCGGGAGATGATTCCCCTCTCCGGCAGGGTGCCGGAGGCGATCTCCAGGATCCCCCGAGATGGGATCGGCGGCGACGGCGTCTCAGTAATGTTTTCCATATCGTGGCTCTCGGTACTGGGGGTTTCGTCACGGAGGCTTTAAGTAGGCGGAAGGGCAAGTCGAGAGGCGGCACGGGGGCCCACACCACGGGCCGCGCGGCCAAGGGGGGGCCGCGCCGCCCTAGGGTTTGGCTCCCCCGTGGCCCCTCTTCGTCTCGTCTTCGGTCTTCCGGAAGCTTCGTGAGAAAATATGCCTCCGGGCTTTTATTTCGTCCAATTCCGAGAATATTTCTTTACTAGGATTTCTCGAAACCAAAAACAGCAGAACAACAGAATCGGCACTTCGGCATCTTGTTAATAGGTTAGTTCCGGAAAATGCACGAATATGACATAAAGTGTGCATAAAACATGTAGATAACATCAATAATGTGGCATGGAACACAAGAAATTATCGATACGTTGGAGACGTATCAGCATCCCCAAGCTTAGTTCTGCTCGTCCCGAGCAGGTAAAACGATAACAAAGATAATTTCTGAAGTGATATGCCATCATAAACTTGATCATACTATTTGTAAAGCATATGTAGTGAATGCAGCGATCAAAACAATGTGTATGACATGAGTAAACAAGTGAATCATAAAGCAAAGACTTTTCATGAATAGCACTTCAAGACAAGCATCAATAAGTCTTGCATAAGAGTTAACTCATAAAGCAATAATTCAAAGTAAAGGTATTGAAGCAACACAAAAGAAGATTAAGTTTCAGCGGTTGCTTTCAACTTGTAACATGTATATCTCATGGATATTGTCAACATAGAGTAATATAATAAGTGCAATAAGCAAGTATGTAGGAATCAATACACAGTTCACACAAGTGTTTGCTTCTTGAGGTGGAGAGAAATAGGTGAACTGACTCAACATTGAAAGTAAAAGAATGGTCCTCATAGAGGAAAAGCATCGATTGCTATATTTGTGCTAGAGCTTTGATTTTGAAAACATGAAACAATTTTGTCAACGGTAGTAATAAAGCATATGCATCATGTAAATTATATCTTATAAGTTGCAAGCCTCATGCATAGTGTACTAATAGTGCTCGCACCTTGTCCTAATTAGCTTGGACTACCCGGATTATCACCGCAATACATATGCTTTAACCAAGTTTCACAAAGGGGTACCTCTATGCCGCCTGTACAAAGGTCTAAGGAGAAAGCTCGCATTTGGATTTCTCGCTTTTGATTATTCTCAACTTAGACATCCATACCGGGACAACATAGACAACGAGATAATGGACTCCTCTTTTAATGCTTTAAGCATTTGACAACAATTAATTCTTTTCTCATTAGAGATTTGAGGATAATTGTCCAAAACTGAAACTTCCACCATGAATCATGGCTTTAGTTAGCGGCCCAATGTTCTTCTCTCACAATATGCATGCTCAAACCATTCAACTCAGTGTAGATCGCCCTTACTTCCGACACAACAAAAATGCATAGCAACTCACATGAAATTCAACAATGAGTTGATGGCGTTCCCCAGTAAACATGGTTATCGCACAACAAGCAACTTAATAAGAGATAAAGTGCATAATTACATATTCAATACCACAATAGTTTTTAAGCTATTTGTCCCATGAGCTATATATTGCAAAGGTGAATGATGGAGTTTTAAAGGTAGCACTCTAGCAATTTACTTTGGAATGGCGGGAAAATACCATGTAGTAGGTAGGTATGGTGGACACAAATGGCATGGTGGTTGGCTCAAGTATTTTGGATGCATGAGAAGTATTCCCTCTCGATACAAGGTTTAGGCTAGCAAGGCTTATTTGAAACAAACACAAGGATGAACCGGTGCAGAAAAACTCACATAAAAGACATATTGAAAGCATTATAAGACTCTACACCGTCTTCCTTGTTGTTCAAACTCAATACTAGAAATTATCTAGACCTTAGAGAAACCAAATATGCAAACCAAATTTTAGCATGCTCTATGTATTTCTTCATTAATGGGTGCAAAGCATATGATGCAAGAGCTTAAACATGAGCACAACAATTGCCAAGTATCACATTACCCAAGACATTTATAGCAATTACTACATGTATCATTTTCCAATTCCAACCATATAACAATTTAACGAAGGAGAAACTTCGCCATGAATACTATGAGTAGAAACCAAGGACATATTTGTCCATATGCTACAGCGGAGCGTGTATCTCTCCCATAAAGTGAATGCTAGGATCCATTTTATTCAAACAAAACAAAAACAAAAACAAACCGACGCTCCAAGAAAAAAGCACATAAGATGTGGCCGAATGAAAATGTAGTTTCAGGGGAGGAACCTGATAATTTGTCGATGAAGAAGGGGATGCCTTGGGCATCCCCAAGCTTAGACGCTTGAGTTTTCTTGATATATGCAGGGGTGAACCACCGGGTGCATCCCCAAGCTTAGAGCTTTCACTCTCCTTGATCATGTTGCATCATACTCCTCTCTTGATCCTTGAAAACTTCCTCCACACCAAACTCGAAACAACTCATTAGAGGGTTAGTGCACAATATAAATTGACATATTCAGAGGTGACACAATCATTCTTAACACTTCTGGACATTGCATAATGCTACTGGACATTAGTGGATCAAAGAAATTCATCCAACATAGCGAAAGAGGCAATGCGAAATAAAAGGCAGAATCTGTCAAAACAGAACAGTTCGTATTGACGAATTTTAAAATGGAACCAGACTTGCTCAAATGAAAATGCTCAAATTGAATGAAAGTTGCGTACATATCTGAGGATCATGCACGTAAATTGGCATAATTTTCTGAGCTTCCTGCAGGGCAGTGGGCTCAGATTCGTGACAGCAAAGAAATCTGGAACTGCGCAGTAATCCAAATCTAGTACTTACTTTTCTATCAACGGCTTAACTTGGCACAACAAAACTCAAAACTAAGATAAGGAGAGGTTGCTACAGTAGTAAACAACTTCCAAGACACAAAATAAAAACAAAGTACTGTAGGTAAAAACATGGGTTGTCTCCCATAAGCGCTTTTCTTTAACGCCTTTCAGCTAGGCGCAGAAAGTGTGTATCAAGTATTATCGAGAGATGAAGCATCAACATCACCTTGGGCTTTACCCTTACCTTTCTTATTGTTTTTATTTCCCTTTGGTTTAGGAAATATACGAGTTTCTCCCGGTATAGAGGTGAATTTCAAAGTGCCTTCTCCAACATCAATGACTGCTCCCAATAGTTTCAGCAGGGATCTTCCGAGTGTGAGTTTTCCTGTTTCAACAACAAGATAATCAATAGATATTGTTCTTCCACAAATAGTTGTATGCACACCTGCGGCTATTCCTTTAGGGGTTATAGTAGAGTTATCAATGAGAGTTATCTTTTCTCCTCCTTCCTCAACTCCCCAAAGTTTCAAAGATTTATAAATACTTTCAGGCATAAGGCAAAATTCATACATAATATCACAGTAGGCATGGAGGGTTCGATCACCGATAACAATTTTAACGAAGGATCCCACAATGAGAGTTTAGAGTTCACTAAGACTTGTTCAAGACGATTACGAACGTGGCAATAGTTATCATTCAAGCGAGATGTACTTATCTCCGAGTATTTAATCTACTATATATGCTAGCGAGGACTCGAATCAAAGTTATTAGCTGAATCATATGATGCAACCAACTTCTTTATGGCATTAAAAGCTTGATCCCCATTGCAATGAAGGAAATCTCCTCCCACTAAAGTATCCAAAGCATATCTATAGCGAACCATAAGACCAAAATAAAAATTACTAAGGAGCAAACTTAGAGTCATTTGAGGTTCGGTTTCACGATAAGAAGTAAAAATTCTAGACCAAGCATCCTTAAAACTCTCCTTATCCCCTTGTTTAAAAGTGAAGACTAATTCTTCGAGGCGAAGAAGTAACAGGTTCGAGCTAGACATGGTAACAAAAGTAACTAAAATTTTTTTTTGTATTTTTAATATAGAGTGCAAGACAATAAAGTAAACTAGATAAAGTAAATGCAAGTAAACTAATTTTTTTTGTGTTTTTGATATAGAGTGCAAGACAGTAAATAAAGTAAAACTAGCAACTAATTTTTTTGTATTTTGATTTAGTGCATCAAACAAAGTAGTAAATAAAATAAAGCAAGACAAAAACAAAGTAAAGAGATTGAGAAGTGGAGACTCCCCTTGCAGCGTGTCTTGATCTCCCCGGCAACGGCGCCGTGAAAAAGAGCTTGATGGCGTGTATTTCACACGTTCGTTGGGCAACCCCAAGAGGAAGGTATGATGCGCACAGCGAGCAAGTTTTCCCTCGGAAAGAAACCAAGGTTTATCGAACCAGGAGGAGCCAAGAAGCACGTTGAAGGTTGATGGCGGCGGGATGTAGTGCGGCGCAACACCGGAGATTCCGGCGCCAACGTGGAACCCGCACAACACAACCAAAGTACTTTGCCCCAACGAAACGAGTGAGGTTGTCAATCTCACCGGCTTGCTGTAACAAAGGATTAACCGTATTGTGTGGAAGATGATTGTTTGCAGAGAAAACGGTAAAAACAAGTATTGCGGTAGATTGTATTTCGAGTAAAGAGAATTGGACCGGGGTCCACGAGTTCACTAGAGGTGTCTCTCCCATAAGACGAACAGACATGTTGGGTGAACAAATTACAGTTGGGCAATTGACAAATAAAGAGAGCATGACCATGCACATACATATCATGATGAGTATAGTGAGATTTAATTGGGCATTACGACAAAGTACATAGACCGCCATCCAACTCGCATCTATGCCTAAAAAGTCCACCTTCGAGTTATCATCCGAACCCCCTCCGGTATTAAGTTGCAAAGCAACGGACAATTGCATTAAGTATGGTGCGTAATGTAATCAACAACTACATCCTTAGACATAGCATCAATGTTTTATCCCTAGTGGCAACGAGCACAACACAACCTTAGAACTTTCGTCACTCGTCCCGGGTGTCAATGCGGGCATGAACCCACTATCGAGCATAAGTACTCCCTCTTGGAGTTAAAAGCATCTACTTGGCCGAGCATCTACTAATAACGGAGAGCATGCAAGATCATAAACAACACATGTATAACTTTGATAATCAACATAACAAGTATTCTCTATTCATCGGATCCCAACAAACGCAACATATAGAATTACATATAGATGATCTTGATCATGATAGGCAGCTCACAAGATCCGACAATGATAGCACAATGGGGAGAAGACAACCATCTAGCTACTGCTATGGACCCATAGTCCAGGGGTAGACTACTCACTCATCACTCCGGAGGCGACCATGGCGGTGTAGAGTCCTCCGGGAGATGATTCCCCTCTCCGGCAGGGTGCCGGAGGCGATCTCCGGGATCCCCCGAGATGGGATCGGCGGCGACGGCGTCTCGGTAAGGTTTTCCATATCGTGGCTCTCGGTACTGGGGGTTTCGTCACGGAGGCTTTAAGTAGGCGGAAGGGCAAGTCGAGAGGCGGCACGGGGGCCCACACCACAGGGCCGCGCGGCCAAGGGGGGGGCCGCGCCGCCCTAGGGTTTGGCTCCCCCGTGGCCCCTCTTCGTCTCGTCTTCGGTCTTCTGGAAGCTTCGTGAGAAAATAGGCCTCTGGCTTTTATTTCGTCCAATTCCGAGAATATTTCTTTACTAGGATTTCTGAAACCAAAAACAGCAGAAAACAGACAAGCGGCACTTAGGCATCTTGTTAATAGGTTAGTTCCCGAAAATGCACGAATATGACATAAAGTGTGCATAAAACATGTAGATAACATCAATAATGTGGCATGGAACACAAGAAATTATCGATACGTTGGAGACGTATCAGAGATAAGCATGTACCAACCGAGGTGTTCCCGGAAACATGTGGGCAGGTCAACATGATACATAAAACCAGCTTTTCGAAGAGAGAGATCAAGAAATTCTCACGAGAAGTGAAGTATGCGGAAGTCGCTATGGTTGACACACCCGAATTCATCGACTGGTCAGATCATAGCATCTCCTTCAGCAGGGCAGACCACCCGAAAGCCGTTCCAAGACCAGGTCACGCGGCCCTTGTCCTTGAGGTGCAGATCGGAGGGTACAATATGAGCAAAGTATTCATGGATGGAGGAAGTGGTTTGAACCTATTATTTGCCAACACGATGAAAGCGATGGGTTTAACAGTCGACATGTTAAGAGAGTCCGACACAGGATTCCATGGCATTATACCGACTCGACCCGCTTACTCTCTCGGTAAAACGTCGCTGGACGTAGTGTTCGGCACGCCTGGCAATTTCAGGAAGGAAAAGATCGAGTTTGAAGTAGTTGACTGGGAATCTCAGTACCACGCCATCCTCGGCAGACCTGCGTTTGCCAAGTTTATGGCCGTACCTCATTATGCGTACCTAAAACTGAAGATGCCAGGCAACAACGGGACCCCGATAACCGTTCATGGAAGCTTTACCAGATCAGACAACTGCGACAGGGACTTCCAGAAGATCGCCTCGAAGTTCGGAGCCAAGGAAGAACTCAACGCAGTCGACATCGTTACAGATCACACGCAGCCACCAGCCGACAATTGAAACGTAAGATCCGACGAGTTTGACGCTGCGAAGGAAGCCAAGAAGCTGCAGGTGCACCCCAGCGACCCGAAGAAGACGGTCAATACGTCGGGCTGACCTTAGCGACGCATGGGAAGGCGCGCTCATCGAGTTCCTCTGTGAGCGCTGGGAGATATTTGCATGGGAACCATCCGACATGCCAGGTATCCCCAGGGAACTCGCTGAGCACGCCCTTAATGTTGACCCAACAGCCAAACCAGTACAACAGTCAATGCGCCGCTTTTCCGAACCAAAGAGAAGAGAAATTGGTGAAGAAATCAGTCGACTCCGTAAAGCAGGATTCATTCGAGAGCTCAAGGAAGCCGAGTGGGTGGCCAACCCTGTCATGGTGCCCAAAAAGGACACAACTGCTCTGCACATGTGTATCGATTACACCATCCTTAATAAACACTGTCCGAAAGACCACTTCCCGATGACTCGTATTGACCAGATAGTCGACTCCACGGCTGGATGCGATCGCCTCTCGTTCCTCGATGCATACTCCGGGTATAATCAGATCAAGCTGAAGAAAGAAGACCAGGAGCTAACTGCGTTCATCACCCCACACGGCGTTTTATGCTACAACGTCATGACCTTCGGGCTGAAAAATGCAGGGGCAACCTACCAACGGTGCATGCAAGCTTGCCTCGGAGAGCAGATTGGGAGGAACATCGAAGTTTACATCGACGATATCGTGGTGAAAACGAAGCACGCCGCCACTCTCATCGAAGATTTGCGGGAAACCTTCGACAACCTAGACAAGTACAAGATCAAGCTGAATCCAAAGAAATGCTTCTTCGGAGTGCCAGGGGGACAAGTACTCGGGTACTTCATCTCAGCTAGGGGAATTGAAGCCAACCCTTTGAAGATCAAAGCTATTCTCGACATGGAGCCGCCAAAGAATCTGCACCAAGTGCAGCAATTGGCAGGACGATTAGCAGCGCTTAGCAGATTCATCGCCAAGCTAGGAGAAAAAGCTTTACCTTTCTATAACTTGATGAAAAAGTCAGAAAAGTTCGAGTGGACGAAGGAGGCGCAGGAGTCCTTCGACAATCTGAAGAAAATCTTGTCGACGTCCCCAGTCCTCGTAACCCCACGCGAGAAAGAAACGCTGCTTATGTACATAGCCGCAACAGCACAAGTCTTCAGCAGCGTTCTGGTCGTTGAGCGAGAAGAAGCAGGGAGAGTCCACGGTGTGCAGAGACCCGTTTACTATCTCAGTGAAGTACTCACGCCTGCGAAGCAGAGGTACCCTCATCACCAGAAGTTGGCATATGCGGTATGGAGGTCTGCTCGCAAGCTACGGCATTATTTCACGGAGCATCCGATTATTGTCGTGAGTGAAGCACCATTGAAGAACATAATGACTAACCCAGAGGCCACGGGTCGAGTGTCTCAATGGGCCATCGAAATAGCGCCGCACGATATAACTTATGTCAATCGAACGGCGATAAAATCCCAAATCCTCCCAGATTTCGTGGCAGATTGGATCCAGTCACAAACGCCAGCAGCACCCGACATGTCGGGGTCGTGGACAATGTACTTCGACGGATCGAAACGGAGCACGGGCGCGGGAGCGAGGGGTGGTACTAATATCGCCACAGGGAGATAAGATGAAGTACATACTACGTATGAATTTCTCCCTGCCAACCAACAATGTAGCAGAATACGAAGCGCTGCTGCATGGAATGAAGATGGCAAAGGCATGCGGAGCGACTCGCCTGGAAATTTATGGTGATTCAAACCTGGTGGTACAGCAGTCGATGAATCTATGCGACGCGGTCAGTGACAACATGATCGCCTACCGACAGTTGTATCAAAATATGGAAGCCAAATTCGAAGGGTGCGAGCTTAAACACATCGGCAGAGCCAGCAACGAGGAAGCCGACACTCTGGCAAACATCGGGTCCATGTGCTCCCCCATTCCAGACGGAGTGTTCTACGAAGTTATCGCTCAACGGTCGATAAAAGAAAAAGCGTCGACACCCCCGAAAACCTCGGCTGACGAACCAGAGGCAAGCCTGCAACAAGCTGCCGAAGAATCTCCACCTGCATCTGCGGAACAGGTTCTCCTCCTCGAGCCACTATGGACCAAACCGTTCCTAGCATACTTGACAAAGCAAGGATTGCCAGAGGATCCGGTGGAAGCAAGACGAATCATCAGACGGTCGAAAGCCTTTACCGTGGTGAATGGTGAACTCTACAAACGTAGCATCTCTGGTATCTTTCAAAGGTGTATCGCCATTGACGATGGAAAAGCACTATTGCGCGAGATACACGAAGGAACTTGCGGACATCATCCAGGGAGCAGGGCCCTTGTGGCGAAAGCCTTCAGGGCAGGATTTTACTGGCCAACGGCGGCATCGGATGCTCGAGATCTGGTCATGAAGTGTGACCCCTGTCAACGTTTCTCACCAAAACCGCACGCCCCTGCGACAGATCTGATGACAATTCCTTTGGCGTGGCCCTTCGCCCAGTGGGGACTCGACCAAGTTGGACCATTGCCGAGGTCGTCACCTGGAGGACATACGTACTTGTTGGTCGCAGTCGACAAATTCACCAAGTGGATTGAGGCAGTACCTGTTCGAAACCAGAAAGCCGAAACGACAGTTCAGTTCTTCAGGGGAATGACTTGTCGATTTGGTATGCCTCATAGTATCGTCACAGACAATGGATCTAACTTTGACTCCAAAGAGTTTCGAAAATTTTGTGACAACGGAGGAATCAAACTGAAATTTGCATCAGTGGCCCACCCACAGACCAACGGCCAGGTGGAAAGGATTAACGGCCTAATAGGGGATGGCCTCAAGAAACGCCTTACGGGTGCGGCCGGAGCCTGGGTCGAGGAGTTACCATATGTACTTTGGAGTTTGCGTACTACACCTAACAGGTCGACCCAATATACCCCGTTCTTCTTGGTACATGGAGCCGAAGCAGTTCTGCCAGCCGATGTTCGGTTCGAAGCTCCTCGGGTGACAGCATACACAGAATCTTCTTCCAACATCGCGTTGCGGGATGCTATGGACCTCCTTGACGAAGCTCGAGATATCGCTTTAGCAAGAACAACAGTATACCAGCAGGCGTTGAGAAATTATCACAGTCGACGAATACGCAATCGAAGCTTTAATGTTGGAGATATGGTACTGCGGTTGAAGCAAGAGAGACCCTTGAAACTAGAATCTCCATGGGAAGGACCATACATCATCACTGAAGTGATACCAGGAGGAGCATATCGGTTCAAAAACCCAACTTCGGGAAAAGACGTTGCGAATCCATGGAACGTCGCACAGTTGCGACGGTTCTATACATAGGATACAATTGTTTTTATTTACTCAACAGCCCTTAAGGTCGCTTTTACATTATGAATAAAATTCTAATCAGATTCTCTATCTTTTTCCTTGATTCAGGCCTCATCATCTGAACAAATCGTTCGGGGCCCCTGTCGTTGGCTCTTACTCCCATCGGGAGCGTTGGCCAAAAGCACAATCGCACAGTGTCATTAATTAAATACTCTCAACGAGAGCTAAGGTTAATGCCACACAAAAAAAACCAA
Organism: Lolium rigidum; assembly: GCF_022539505.1. Lineage (NCBI taxonomy): Eukaryota > Viridiplantae > Streptophyta > Magnoliopsida > Poales > Poaceae > Lolium > Lolium rigidum. The sequence goes on along the minus strand of NC_061513.1, from coordinate 167,341,680 downwards.
TCCAAGCCTCGAGAAAATACACGAGTGTTGCAGTCGATGGTTATACTATCACAAAATAAGGCTCAAACCGGTGCACCGCGTGACGAAGCCAAGCGTTTAATTCCCTCGACTAAGTCGATGGGTGTCTGATACGTCTCTGATGTATCGATAATTTCTTATGTTCCATGCCACATTATTGATGATATCTACATGTTTTATACACATTATATGTCGTATTTATGCATTTTCCGGCACTAACCTATTAACAAGACGCCGAAGAGCCGATCTTGTGTTTTCCGCTATTTTTGGTTTCAGAAATCCTACAAAGGAAATATTCTCGGAATTGGACGAAATCAGCGCCCAGGGTCCTATTTTTGCACGAAGCTTCCAGAAGTCCGAGGGAGAGTCGAAGTGGGGCCACGAGGTGGCGACACACCAGGGCGGCGCGGCCCAGGCCCTGGCCGTGCCGGCCTGTGGTGTGGGCCCCTCGCGTCGCCTCTTGACCTGCCCTTCCGCCTACAAATAGCCTTCGTCGCGAAACCCCCAGTACCGAGAGCCACGATACGGAAAACCTTCCAGAGACGACGCCGCCGCCAATCCCATCTCGGGGGATTCAGGAGATCGCCTCCGGCACCCTGCCGGAGAGGGGATTCATCTCCCGGAGGACTCTTCACCGCCATGGTCGCCTCCAGAGTGATGTGTGAGTAGTTCACCCCTGGACTATGGGTCCATAGCATTAGCTAGATGGTTGTCTTCTCCTCATGTGCTTCATTGTCGGATCTTGTGAGCTGCCTAACATGATCAAGATCATCTATCTGTAATTCTATATGTTGTGTTTGTCAAGATCCGATGGATAGAGAATACTATGTTATGTTGATTATCAATCTATTACCTATGTGTTGTTTATGATCTTGCATGCTCTCCGTTATTAGTAGAGGCTCCGGCCAAGTTTTTGCTCTTAACTCCAAGAGGGAGTATTTATGCTCGATAGTGGGTTCATGTCTGCGTGAATCTGGGGGAGTGACAGAAACCTCTAAGGTTATGGATGTACTGTTGCCACTAGGGATAAAACATTGATGCTATATCCGAGGATGTAGTCATTGATTACATTACGCACCATACTTAATGCAATTGTCTGTTGTTTTGCAACTTAATACTGGAAGGGGTTCGAATGATAACCTGAAGGTGGACTTTTTAGGCATAGATGCATGCTGGATAGCGGTCTATGTACTTTGTCGTAATGCCCAATTAAATCTCACAATATTCATCATGTCATGTATGTGCATTGTTCTGCCCTCTCTATTTGTCAATTACCCGACTGTAATTTGTTCACCCAACATGCTATTTATCTTATGAGAGAGACACCTCTAGTGAACTGTGGACCCCGGTCCATTCTTTTACATTGAATACAATCTACTGCAATACTTGTTCTACTGTTTTCTGCAAACAATCGGAAAGATGGTTATATCGAGTGAGAGGGCATCGGATGTAGAGTCCTTCCGAAGCTGATGAGCTCGAGTGATGGTTATATCGGCAACCTCTGAAAGAAGGATAAATCAGCAATCGGAAAGGAAATACCAATAGAGAAGCCATGCGCCATGAACTTTACCCAATAAATCCTTGACGGATTCACGGAGGACGCCTTCCTTCTTATCGGTTGCAACCGCAGCCTCACGCCTGGCGTCCTGTTCATCTTTCATCTGCCGCTTCAGCTTCCTCAACTCCTCCTTCAGCGAGACATTTTCATTCTTGGCGTCGGCGGCAAGCCTATTGGCCTCCAGCACCTGATCAGCGAAGTTTTGACAGTCTTCCGAAGTTGGGCGTTTTCAGCCTCCAGTCGGGTGAACTGCTCAGCAAAATCTACCACAGCGTCGACTGTGGCATAAATCGGCTGCAACAAGGGAAATCAAGAAGATTCAGTTGGATATGTAAAAAACCCGGCAAAGCAAGAGAGAGGTCAAGGCAGATTAAGCACTTACGTGGTCACGAGCAGCCGATGAAGTAGGAACATCGCCAGGAGGAATAACCTTTGACACCGGAATTTTCTCTACAGCCGTCCTTGTGGGTGGCGTCGACTTGGCAGGAGAGGGATTCAGCTCCTTAGCTGATGCCGTTTTCTCAAAAGATAATTTGGCCCTCTTTGCGAGAGGAACATTATCATCGTCAGAGCTGCTTAAGAAAAATGAATGATTAGCATACAAAATAATGAGGGGCAAGTTACAAAGGAGTAAAGATGCTCACAGGTCCAGATCATCTTCGGCAGCAAAGAAGCCTGACGGCCCTTTTTTGGCAGGAGAAGGCGGAGAAGTTCCAACGGCATCATTATCTTGTTCGCTAGGACTTGATTCAGCCGTTGTAATAAAATCTTCGTCTATCTGCTTACGACGCTTGCTCCTGGTGAAAGCAGCATCCTCGGCAGTGTCGTCCTCCTGGACATCGCTGTCCTCAAGGGCCTGCTGGAAGTCCTCGGTCTCTTCAGAGTCATCATCGTCGTCCTCTAGTTCCACACCTCTTTCCGGCGTAGGAGGATAACATTGAGCAACGGTGGAGGCCTATCAAGAGAAGGAAGCTTGTAAAGCACAATGAAGAAAGAAGAGATGAAAGCAAGTGAGAAGCAGCAAAAATTACCTCAGTCGGGAGATGGTCTAAGTCGTGAGGGGGACGAGCCGATGTCAAGACAATATTATCCTTCATACTGAGGCACGTTAAGCGACGAACTTCATCTCGGAGCTCATCAGCCGATAGGTCGGCAGAGTTGATCCTCGACTTGTCATCTTTACCGGTATAAAGCCATAATTGGTGGCGTTGAGACATTAGCGGCTGCACTCGACGTTGTAAGAACACTGAGACTACCTCAGTGCCGCACATCGTCAAGCCTCCCGTATTCTTCAGAACGACGACCTGGTCGAAAAGCCTGTCGGCTATCACCCTCTCTTCGGGAGAAAGGGCATTTCGCCAGGACTTCTTCGGATGAGCTACCAGGACATCTTCGAAGGGAGGAAGATTCGAGCGCCGCCCAGGCACCACGGGGTCCCGCAGATAAAACCATTTGTTGCGCCAGCCCTGGACGGACTCCTTCATCGGGTAGTCGAAGTAGTCGACCTCCTTCCTGACAACAAAGCCAACACCACCGACGACGGGGGGGGGCGTTGCTGTCATTATGACGCTTCACATAAAAGATCTTCCTCCAAAGACCCAGTGGGGATCAATGCCAAGGAAGGCTTCGCAGATAGTGATGAAGATGGAAAGGTGGAGAATGGAGTTTGGGGTCAGCTGCCATAGCTGAATCCCGTAGAAAAAAGAAGGGAGCGGAGAAACTCGTGGGCAGGAAGAGAGAGACCACGGAACAAGAAAGCAGCAAACATAACAGTGAAGACCTTCGGAGGCCTTGGGCGAGAAACGGCACCTGGAAGACGAATGTCATCGTCAGATGCGGATATGAAGCCGAGGGCTCGCAGCTTGTTCACATCGCAATTGGAAATGGCGGAGGCGCTCCAGTCGCGGCTGACTTTGGCCGCGTCCGAGGTGCTGGCGCTCTTCTTCTTGCCCATGGAGTGTGGAGCTTCTGAAGGAGGAACAGAGGAGGCAGGAAAGAGAAGATGAGCAGTAAGAGGCGTGAAAAGTAAAAAACGAGGAGGCCCTCTATTTATGCCGTAAAAATTTATGCAAGATCGTGGCCATAACTCCACAGACATCGGGGGAGGTGGATCAGATCTGGCTGTACACGTGGCGTCTAAAGAAAGAACGGAACCGGCAGCCCATTATTCCCATGATGTGCGAAAATCGAGGAGACGCCTCGGTCGGCGCGCGTGCACTGGTCACTTACTAAAAACTGCCCGCGCAGAACTAGGGTGGGCCCGTCAGGTCAAGTCTTGTCAATCAAACCATAGCAGCAATACGTCAACAGTGACGTCATAAAGATTGAAGTAAGCAATCGAAGAAAAATGAAGAAACATCGGATGGTCTTGTGCCCAGACTCGGGGGCTACTCCCATCGGGAGCGCTGAACACGCACCCGACATAATGAGGACTCGAAGAAAAAAGAGACTGAAGAAAAAGATGATTGCTCAGCTCGAGTCTGCACCCGGTTGCAAGCACCCGTGCCCAGACTCGGGGGCTACTCCCATCGGGAGCGCTGGACGCGCACCCGACAGAACTTTTTTGCACTCCAGGATCATGCCCGGGGACTTGATTCTGTGTAGGGTAATGTTGTTTGGCCATCGGTAGTTAACCAGCAAAAGTTGGGCGCGTTACTCGTTATCCCTTGCGTGCGGAAAATATATCGGATGACCTATGAAGACTTGCAGAAAAACTTCGGCAGAGCAAAACGTTCGAGTGGTACAACTTGATTCTACGCACGGATTGCAAGCATCCGTACCTAGACTCGGGGGCTACTCCCATCGGGAGCGCTGACGCGCACCCGACAAAAGAAGATGATGTTGATTCAAGATGAACAAGAACAATCAAGGAGAAGAACATTAAGAGGAGGCATGCTTCAGTCTCTACCCGAACTATTTTCGGCTAGACACTCGGGGGCTACTGACGTGGGCATTACCCTTCGGGTAACCGACATTACCCTATCCTGTACAATCTAGTTGGAGGCCCATGAAGGCACTTGAAGGCAAGGTGGGCCACTTGGATGGTGCACCAGAAGGTTCCTTGGCGGGCAAGACAAGGAAGGAGCCGAACAAGGAAAGTTTGGCTTTAGAACTACGGTAAATCTAGTCGTACTCGGTTAGACCTCTTGAGACCTGGCCCCCTATATAAAGGCCAGGAGAGGGGCTGCCGAGGGGGACAATAAATCTTAGCAATCATAGCCACCAGAAGTCTAGAGCTAGGTCGCCGTAGCACTTAGCTTCTCGATGAGAACTCAGCCGAACCTTTCGGCACCCCATTGTAACCCATTATTATCATAATCAAGATCAGACAGGCATGACGTAAGGGTTTTACCTCATCGAGGTCCCCGAACCTGGGTAAATCGCTCTCCCCGCTTGTCTGTGAACCGATGTCTCGTATCAGCTTGCAGGATTCCATCAACCCTAAACCCCAACCGGAGGGCATTGCCGAGGAGTACCCTCGACAACAGGCGCCCGGGCCGGTCTCGGCCGGGTGGGCCGGCGGCTGGGCCGGTCCGGCCGGCTGGCCCCTTCCCCCTTTTTTCTTTTTATTCTTTTCTTCTTTTTCCTTTTTCCATTTTCTTTAATAACAAATTCTCCCGAACTCTGATTCGAATGAAACCAATTTTGTTTGAAAGATAGCAACAAATGCTATCCAATAGAAAGTGAAAACACACAAGTCTGTAGGAGGGGATTTTATCATGAATATAAAAGGTAGAACCTTATATCATGAATAACCGGTAAAATCACCCAACCTCGAAAACGCAATAGAAGATGCATGCGAATTCCGTTTCGATGAACTTGGGCTTGTTGTAAAGCTAGCAACAAGCTCAAGAACCTCACACAGAGAAATACCAAGAAGCAATAGGGATATGCAAAGTATGCAAAGGATTGAGCTCCCTAAGACGATGTGATCAAGTTACCCAACCGAAAGCCCCTCTTAATAGTGCGGCTATCTATCCTATAATCCGGTCTCCCATCAACCACCTTGAGACCGGTAAAAGGAAAATCTATCAAGGCCATACCTTTGCCTTGCGCATCCCGCTTGATCTTGATGATAGCTCTTCAAGTTCCACTCAAGCCGGAATGCCTCACTTGATCATCGTTGCTTCGTGAAGACTCACAAATGCTCCCCCATACATCATGATGGGAAAGCTCCATTGATGCACATCTTCACAAGTCCAATATCACCAAATGGACGGCAAGCTTCAAGCATGTGATCCACTTGAGATTCTCATCTTGAACTTGCCCGACTCAACCTTGTATCTTCTCATACTCTATCATACTATCTTGAGGTGTATAAAGAATTCTTCACTTGGAATCAAGCTCTCAAGATCTTGATCATCCATTTCTTATCACATAAGATAGAGTATGGCTAATATTGAGTTCCACATAAGAACTCCATCTTCATTTCTTCTTCTTGATCATATCACATATGTATCTTTAAATCGATGATCTTGATGCCAATACACAAGGTGTATATTTATCTTCATGGTACCAACACATGGAATACAAGTAGTACCTATGGAATATTCCTTCATATAAACTCAATGAAAACATTAGTCCATAGGGGTTGTCATTAATTACCAAAACCACACATAGGGGCAATATACCATTACAAACCAAGATGAAGTATTTGAGATGAATCCACATTGAAGATTACGCCATTGAATATGAATCACATATTAAAGATGAATCCACCGATATCATAGAGGTTGAATTCATTGAACCGAAAAACATTATTTCAGTAATAACCATAGAAGATAAATCCACTTATAAGATGAATCCACTCATCCGAATGTACATCGAGTAGTATTATATAAGAAGAAATCAATGATAGCCATATAGATGAACCCATTGAACCGGGTATATAAATCCACTAAGCCGAAGAATATATTGATCTGAAGAAGATAAATCCAGTAAGCCTACGAAGATATATCCAATGAGATGAAGAAAATAAATTCACCGAGCTAGAGAAGATATATCCAGAGTCAAAGAAAATAAATCCACGAGTAATCTGGTGTATTTGCGCATTGTAATGGCACAACCCTGGAGTATTCAGTTGTGGCGAAAGTAAATAATAATTGACTCTCGGATGAAGAACACTTAGCTTTTTATCAGGTGTGACGGAGTTATCGCTGAAGCAGTTCGTGCAATGGACATAGTCGATGTAGGCGCGCGGCGTCTGGCTGGGAGTAGTTGATATAGTCGCGCAGCGTCTGGCCGGCATGGTTGATGTAGTCGCACGACGCCTAGCCGGCGTGGTCGATGAAGATGACGCAGTCGAAGTAATTGCGCGGCTAGAAGACAAGACACATGATGGCGAACGGAGTCGACACAGCAAAGTAGTTTAAACTTATTCCCGATCTGCAGTTATATTGAAGTGCAAAAATCTACGCGCAAATAATAGCACGAGCCACAAATATTTGGCTAAATAAATTTTACAAAGTAGTAATTAACTGGAAATATAGCACCTGATAATCTTTACCGGATGAAATCAAGGCGACGATTGAATTGAATTCGACCGCGCCGCAGTAGTCGAGTTTTGCATACGAAACCATGGTAGTATGTGGAGTACGGCATTCTGTGAAGGAATTAATTTCTAGGAGCAAGTATTAGAAGAATAGCACCCGGAAGTATCTTTGCTTTGTGCAGCCCGCGCGACTGTCGCATGATGCTCTTGTTTGGAAGAGTGCGTCCTTGCATGTGGCTGCCTCAGTCGATTAGGTAGGAGAATCTTCCAAGATCAATTGCGTTGGACTGCAATGCATCCACGCGCACCCGCGCCGTAGTCTCGTACTGTACGTTTATAGATTAGGAATCGATCTGCTTCTTTATCTCGTCTTCGATCTTGCAGATGATATTGACGATGAACTCCACGGATCTCGCCCGGATGATAAAATCTAGTCGCCGCGATCTTCATGATTGGCGCCAATTGACGAGGGAGCACATCGCTAATGCCTACGTATTGTAGACTTAGGTTTCGGGAGAGAGCGATGATGGAGATTCCGGGAGCGAGATTAGGTACACGACGTACCCAGCTTTGGGTCCCATGGGTGAAGGATCCCTACGTGCTGCTAGCAATCCAGTATATGATCATATGTATGTTTACAGAGTGCCGCAGTAGCGGAGCTATGTTGTCTATCTGTTGTATCTCTATTGGCCTCCCCCTAACTGGTACCCTGGCTGGCTTTATATATATGCAACCAGCCTAGGGTTTTACAAGATTCCTAGTCGACTATTTCTTCGGATCGCCTTATTGGGCCTTCTCCATATTGGACCGAATCGGGCCAGGTATACTAATAATGGGTACCCGAAGGGTATACCCATGTCAGCCGAAGCAGGAGCCCGACGACGACGACGAGCAGGACTACGCGATGGCGTTGTACCGGCACCTAGGCTTTGGTCGTGGCTAGTTTTAGGGTTTATTTTTAAATTAGCCAAACTTTGTAAACTATCCATAAAATCGCTTGTTTTTTTACCAAATTTAAATTTTGAATTTTTATGGGGGCACGGCTAGGAGTTAACCGGCCCCCATTCTCAAATTCCAGCCAACAACACTCGTATGGCCCAAAATACGGTTCCACCTGACGTCGTATAGGAGGCACGAGTAGAGATGCTCTTAGAAAATTAAATCGAAGACTAAAGAGACTAGTAGCTATTGATAATTCGGTGCAAGACTAGGGAGACTAGAGAGTATTTAGTCCTAGTGTAAAGCCACAGCACATGGTTTCTGAAAAGGGCATGCACACGGTTTCAACGGGTTGGACCAGACCCGATTTTCAACAGTGTTTTTTTTTTGTGAAAGGTTATCGGGTGAACTCACCTAACAAAAGCTGCTATTAATAAAACTCGAGTTCAAGAAGACCCAAAGGAATACAAGGAATTACACAGGGAGTCCAGAAAAAAGCAAAGAGGACCCTAGAGAAAACTTGAAAAACACAATCAAGTCCTCCATCCTCTTCTCCTCCAGTTGGAGCTCGGACGCCGAACTGTAGCTTCGCCTCCGGGGAACAGTGTTAAGAAGTTCCTTTTCATACTGCTCCTGTGTCCTGTCAGTTAGTGGATTGTTCTTATTACGCGGTGTTCGTAGGAACTTGCCGCCACCAAGTCATGCGTGGACCACGCAAGAGTCAAGACTCGATGTGATTAAGGTTTATAATTTTGTAACCTCTTGGTGAATGTCTAGATTGTTACTTCTGGTTTATAAGTAGTGGAGTATATAATTTTGTGATGTGTAATTTATATTTCGTTGATTTAATTAATTTATATTTCGTTGATTTTTTATAGTCATTTTTCTTGAACTACGTGCAACCTTCATAAACTCGTATGAAGGAAATACTTATTTTGTATGTAAAAAAAACTCAGACAACTTGACAACGTGTTTGCACACACCATGCAACTACCACGCTACGAGCATGAGAGCATCTAAGGGCATCTCCAACCGGCTGACCCAAGCGGACGCGCTGGGCCGTCCGTTTTGGGCCGTTTGCGTGGCCGGCCAGACACGCGGACAGCGCCCCGCGTCCGCGTGTCCGTTTGGGTCGCACGCTGCGCCCAACGCAGCGGCCACCCATTTGGCCATTTGGCGTATTTCTTTGGGAAATAGGCCATCTGGCCACACATACTTATAAATAGTATGTAACAAATATAGAAATAATATCTAACAATTATAGAATAATATCAAATAGCATAAAATAATATCAAATAAAATGTTGCATGATGAAGAAATAAAATGTGCCATAGTTCGAACAAATATAAAAATTACAAATTGAGATTGTCAACTCAATTTGGACGCTCTAGGATCTCCTTCGCCTCTTCTCGAACCAAGCTCTCTTCGCCTCGCTCATGTTGGTCAAGTCGGCGTTCATGATCAGGTTGTCCTCGGCTTGGCGTTTGAGCTCAACTTCCTTCGCCTTCAACTCCACCTCTTGGGCCCTTGCCAGTGCTGTGAGCTCAATTTCTCTCTCTTTGAGCTCAATTTCTCTAGCTTTGGTCTTGGCCTTGACCTCTTCTATCTCAAGCTTCTTCTTTTGGACATCGAAGTAGTTCTTCCTGTCCTCATCTTTCTCCCGGCGTCTTCTCTCATCCCTCTTGTCCGTGGACACCTCTCTATCGGCATGCAGCTCCTTCAAAGTGCCAAACAATAACATGGACGAGGGATCACGCTTCAAGTCGGCTTTGGTTGCCTTGTGGCCGCGAGGACGACTTGCACGAGAAGCGGAGCTACCGCAAGGCTGGCCACCATCAAGGTCAATGACCGTCGGATCTTTGGCGGTCTTGTTGCCAGTCAAGGTCGCCATGTACCCCTCGTACCCCTCCTGGAAATTGGGGGTGCCTTGGAGTATCTTCCAACAATGAGGGAAGGCAAAGGTCTTTTCTCCATTGACCGATTTGTACCAATCCAAAACTTGCCACACCTAGAGCAAAGCAAGACAAGAACGATAAACATATGTGCAAACGTTGGATGAATATGTTGAGGTTAAGAATCATACCAAGTCCTTGATGCCAATGCCGCTAACGGGTAGCCGCTTCACGTGATCATACGCCGCCTGGAATTTGTTGCATTCCGTTTGAATTGTTCCCCACCTCTTTTGGAGCGATATGTCGCTGCGGTCGCTCTCAAATGGCTCCAGTCCGTATTTGCGATGCTCATGAAAGTATTCATAGATCCGGCGCCAGAATGCGGTCCCCTTCTGCTCGGCACCCGTCAATGCATCTTGCCCGATGGTCAACCATCCATCGACGAGCACCTTGTCCTCCTTCTCCGTGTAGTTGCTGGTTCTTTTGCTTACGCGGCGACCTCGAGCTTGTGCAGCTGCGGCTTGCGTCAACTCCTGAGCGAACAACGGCTCCTCCTCGATGTTAATGCTGCCGGGACAGGCAGTGCTGTCCTGTTGTGTGTCAACGGGAGGTGGCTGGGGAGCCTGCTCGGTCGAAGCAGAGGGCATGGTGGTCGGCATTGGCTGCGTGTACATCGGAGGGGCCTGCACGGTGGACAAATCGTCGAGCAGGTTCCGTGCGCCGGCCATCGCTGCTGCTCCCATGTGCTTGGGGCCTTTGGAGTTCGTCGGCGCACGGTTCAGGTCAATGGACGAAGGAGACGGCCCCGTGAACGACTCGCCCACCTCCGGTGACCCATCCCGTGACGGGTACGCGTACCGCGCCGACTGCGTCCCCAATTCGTGCACGCCGGGCGTGTACCCAAACGGGGCTGTCGGCAGGGATGTTGACCTTGGAGGAAGGGGCCGGGTCACGGACGAGGCCGAGCTCCCCCCCGAGGCCGTGCCGGCGCCAGGGAGGATCAAGTGCTGAGCGAGCGCTGCGTGGCCATAAAAGAGCATGGCAAGCTCTTGCATGACGTCCGCCTTGGCCTCCGTCTTGAGTTGGAGAAGCTGCGATATCCCTCTTCCGTTGGTCGAGCGCCCTGCGGCGGTCGGCCCTCTTCTTGCTCTCGATCTTCCTCTGCTCCGTGGTGAGGTCGGCCTTCGCCTTCTTCGTCGCCGGCCCGGGCTCCACGACCACCGGCCCGGCCAGTTGAGGAGCCTCCGCCAAGGGAGGACCGGCAACGGCCGCGACCTGTGCCTCGTCTCCGATGGTGGCGGTGGCGGCGCCAGTTGCTTCGTCGGCCATCTCTAGGTTTTGGGAGTGGAGTGGACTGGGTGTGTTTTGGGAGACAGACAAGCGGGCCAGGGGCAGACAAGGGGAGGACGCGAGCGACCAGCATCCGGCGTCCGCGGCCACGCAAACTCGTCCCAGATTTGGGCCGGGTTTGGGTCGTCCCGGACGCCGCGGCCATCCGTTTTAGGGATAGGTCCGCGCGCTGGGCCGCGTTTTTGTCCGGTTCGACCCATCCGGACGCGCGGGCGCGGTTTGGGTCGCCCCGTTGGAGATGCACTAAGGCCGCGTCCCCCAAAGATTTTTGGGGCGCGGCGGCCCCAAATGTCCTTTTCATCTGGCGGGGTCTAATACGGTATCCGACATCCTGAGCCCATCCCTGATCCACAGGGGACGCTCCGAGCACGCCGAACATATCGAGAAGCGAGGCAGCGAGTGGCGGGCCCGACGTGTCATTGATACGGAAGTCTAAAACCCGTCGCCTACTTCTGGTCAACCGACGTTAATGACGCCCAGCTTTTCCAGGCGACGCAGTGAAGCGTCTCGTCGTGCATGGTCGCGTGGCCATCCGTCGGCGTTTATTGCGGCCAACGCCCCGCCGCCGCCTCGCCTACCGCCGATGTACAATAAAGATCACCCCCTCCTTCCTCTCGCTACTTTCCACATTCCAATCTCGCCGCACCTCCTTCCTTCCTCTCGCCTCAGCGCCAATGTAGTCCTCCCGCAAGAACATCCTCGCGGCGAACGACTTCGGGCGCGGAAGCCTCACGGTGGCGGAGGCGTGGGCGCTGTACCACGCGCGGTACCCTGTCCCATCGGACATGCGTCCTACCAAGCAGCGGCGGCTGGAGGATGGCCATCAACGGGATCGACATCCCGCCGCCGCCAAGAACCGATCGCTGGTGATGCGATCAGGATCCAGCGCGCTCGCCTCAGCGCCTTCACCGATCCCACCTGGGCGGCTGGGCCCCCACCAGCAACGATGACTGGTGGGCGGACTTCTTCCAGGCGCAGTACGACGCCTACATGAACAGCACCGAAGGTCTCGTCGGCCGGAGGGACACGTGGAACAAGGAGGGGCATGTCCTTTTCTGGGGCGTTCCCGGGCGCACCCTCTCGGCTGTCGTCGACAACATCCACATGGGCGCCGCAAGGTTGGAGATGACAGCTTCTCCGCCTCATAGGGGAGAGGCTGCCATCTTCCCCGGCCGAAGCGTGCTGGCAACCGAGGAGGACATACTCGTCCTCCTCAAACTCTTCTTCTTCGGGGCCGGCGTGATCGACGCCTTCCTCGCACCGCGCCACGCTGTACAGTGTGCCGAAGCGCGAGGTGAAGGAGGAGCCCGAGTACGCGCCGCCGCCCGTGATTCGGAGGTGCGGCGGCATCAACATCACCATCCACGAACCAGCGCGACAGCTATATATCATGTACCCTATTCTTAAGTATTTGTTCTGATCCAACTTGTATGCAAGAGCATGTGTGGGAAGAAGTGTGTATTAGATGGAGTAGCATGGTGGTAGTGATTGAATAGTGACAACATATTCAAGATCTATTATGATATTTACCTCTTTTTGTTGCCTCACTAGAGATAAAGTGAATTCATGTTGTAATTCAAACATTATGTCAAATTACTTAAGGCTATAATATGTTGATTCTTAATTCAACAGTGCTTGGAGTTTTCCATTTCTTGAGGAGTACTACCTCCATCCCAAAGCTTAAGTCTTATTTTTTTTGAAAAGTCAAACCAAGTAAAGTTTGGCCAAAACTTTTAGAAGAATCTATCAGCAAATATGAAAATATATTTCATTATCTATCTAGTGATATTGATTATGTATTTTGGATGTTAATGATTTTTTGTAAAAACTTGGTCAAATTTGACATAGTTTGACTTGCTATAAATAATACAAGTCTTAAGCTTTGCGATGGAGGTAGTATAAGAGAGATGTGTTGCATCATCTCTGTGTTAGAAGTCATGTCCATATGAATACTTATCAAACACATGTATTATGTCTTTGATTAACGTTTTGTGTCCACTACAACTTAAAAAAGAGAGTATATAAGTGAACCCATGAACATGGTCCATTTTAAATCATAAGAAACACCTTTCCATCACAATTATCACTCTTTATAATTTTTGCTATTAATTAATCCGAAAATATAAAAATACTTTCTCCACTTGCAGACACACAAAACCCGAAAACCACTATCCTTTTACTGTTTTTTTTTATTTTGCTTGCTTAGTTTATTTACTTTACTTTACTCTAGTTATATTTATATTTCCTATTACTCATACAAAACAATGTGCTTGACAACCACACGGTGGAGTTGGGGACACAAACCAAAAACTTTGCTTTGCAGGTTGCTAGAAGAGGAAAAGGAGAAATAGCATCTTTGTCAATTCCCCGAGAGTTCGATATAAACCCTCGAGTCACCCTTGCGAGGAAAGTACGTTGCTACAACACTCTGCACTTGGATTTCCAATGAGTTGGTACACACTGAGTTGTTGCCATCAGTAACCCGAACCACTAACGGGCTACAGAAAAACACACCCGCGGTAGCTCGTCAACTGGTCTTCTCGTCGCGTACCAATGAGCGCAAAATAAAAATACGTCGTTTGTTCTTCCTTCGGCGTCTGACCTAGGATGCAAAAAAAAAAGTGGTGATAGCGGACTATTTTCGGGCATCATATAGATAGATGTCATACAAAGATCCAACAAATTTTTGCATCATCTGCGAAAATAAGCACACATAACTTTCATCATTGTTGCATCAACAGCCATAAAAAATGCCACAAACATAGGAAGAGTACTAAACAGCTTAGATGGCCAACATAAAAGAACACTAATCTGTAACGAACAACAAATTAAATAAATCACATCCTATATGCCTTGTGCTTCTTCAAAGGATGGGCCTTGCATTCGTTAATAATCCCCTCATATGGCACCAGGGAATGTTCTTCACATACATGACGAGGGCTTTGTGTTGTGCCCTAACATTGGGCCTCTTGCTGTTGTCAAACGTTCGACATGCTACTTGCCTTTTTTTTGATCCATTTCATTTAATATTACATTGTTAGTGTTGACGGGCGTTGCTGGCAGATGGGTCTCCGATATCATCCTCTCCCAACTTCACTGTAGCTACATAAAAATAGAAAATATATGTTGAATAATAAGGTTTCGAATGCAAGCCCTTGCTCGTGCTGACTAAACTGGGTTGTTTCACACCGCTTGAATGGATCGTAGCGGACAAGAGGGGGTGAATGGATGCTATACAAATTTTAAGCCTTTTTTTCAGTTTTAGTGGTGCGGAAGGTAAAGGTGATTGCTTTAGTGGTGGCGGTGTTCCTAGTATGATCCTAGGAAAATGCAACAAGTAAATGAACAAGCATGATAGTAAGAGTAAGGAGCGGGACAACCGAATGGCGCGGAGGCGAGGCGAGGTTTGTTTCCCGCAGTTTCTCTGACAAAAGAGAGTACGTCTGCATTGAGGAGGTGCTAGCCTCACACAAGAGGCTAGGCGGCCACACCACGAAGGAAGGCCTCACCTTCTTCCTCGAGAGAGCTCCACAAAGGGGCTCCCCCTTCTCCACTATGGCACCGGTCGAGGCGGTGGTTCCTTCACAAGGTTGGGGCGAGCTCCACAACACAAGGAGGCTCCCAACAACCTATGGAGCTAGCACAACACCAGGCTAGCCTCCATAGGTGCACTTCCTCCAAGATCCCACCATAGGAACCCTAACTCCAAGATCCACTAAGGACTAGCAAGAATTGGTGAAATCTCTCTTGGTAGAATTATAGATCGGGGCCTCCTCCACCACTCCTCAAAATTTGGGCAAGATTGGTTGGATGGTTGGGGAGATCCTCAAGGTTTAAGCTCAGCAACAATGGAGGAGAGAGAGAGAGAGGAGAGATAAAATCGTGTTGGGGAAGAAGAGCCCTTTAAATAGGCCCTCCCGAATCAAACCGTTACCTGCAGTTTTTGCCTAAGCGGTACTACCGCTTTGATAAGCGGTACTACCGCTCTGGATTCGAAATCCCATAGAACTTATCCACGTGGACACATAGCGGTACTACCGCTCGCGGTACCGCTCGAGGTACCGCAATGGTCTCCAGAGCTTACTGGATCCCAAGCGGTACCGAAGCGGTACCAGAGCGGTACGGCCGTAACTTCCGTTACGGTACTTAAGCGGTACCTTAGGCGGTACTACCGCTCAAGGTACCGTAACTTGTTCTGTGGGACAATCTCAGCGCAAAACACCAGAGCGGTACCAGTAGGGGTAGCGGTACTACCGCTACTGGTACCGGTAGTACCGGCCTGACAAAAACTGCTTTCTCCTCTTTTTCTCTCCAACCTGTCACCTCGCGATACACATATAAAACCAGAAAACCTATAAGCTACGCTTCAGTCCTCCGATCTTGACGTGTCCAGCGAGGTCACCGTGCACTTGCAAATCTAACAAAGATACTCTTTGCACACGGTGAGATTGTTCAAGTGTTGTCATCAAACACACAAAACCCGGGGTTTAGACTTTGCTCTTTCAATCTCCCCCTTTTTGGTGTTTGATGACAACACAAGAATTTGCAATGGCATATGATATTATGATGAGATATTTAGATTTGCAAAAGCTGGACGGAGCTCCCCCTAGACATGTGCATATTTTGAATATGTATTTGAATACAAATGCACACATCCTAGAGACATAACTCCCCATAGATTTTACAAACCAAGCACATATGCAACAAGGATACTTGACATGTTCAAATAGCATATGCACAATATGGAGGTAACACAAGATCATGCAAGGAGTTTTGGGTGAAGTTATCATACCTTTGCCTTGAGAATACCCGAACTCACAATAAGGTGCCTCCATAGAGTTGATGTAGCCACAAGAAGAGATAAACAACGAGGACCAAAAGGCTACAACAACGAAAGTCCCCATGCAAAAACCCATCCGAATATGCAACTTCTCCCCCTTTGGCATCGGAACACCAAAAAGGAGGGTAAGCAAACTAAAAGGATGGTATGGAAATACACAACCAAGCTTGCAAAAACTAACATGGAAAACAAAGCTTGGATGAGATTCCCAAAAAAAACATGGAGAAAAAAAAAAGAAAAGATAACAAAAGAAGAAGGACAAAAGAAAGACACAAAGAAACACAAAGAACCAAAAAACTCCTCAAGGAGGAGGTTGGTGGCCGAAGCCACCGTGTAAGAGTATAGTAGTGTGAGGTCGCGTAGATGTATCTAGGACTCACGACTACAACTCAACATGAAGCTCATTAGTCACTTATTTGACAAATAGCATATGTTTTGGATTTCTTTATGCATTATTGGTGGAGGGATAGCTCAATAAGTTTAAACCACACTCCCCCTATGTTCATGTGTGCCTTTCATCTAGATATATAGTTTGAGAGTGGTATGTGCGCACGACGGTCAAGCGAAGTTCGATGGATCAATGATATTTAGCTCATGCCTCAACTCAATGAAACGCTTCTCATCCAAGGGCTTCATGAAGATGTCCGCCAATTGCTCCTTGGTACCAATGAAGGATAGAACAATATCTCCGCGAGCAATGTGATCCCTGGATGAAGTGGTTCCTTATCTCAATGTGCTTTGTCTTGCCATGAAGAACCGGATTGTAGGCGATCTTGATTGCGCTCTCATTGTCACACAAAAGAGGCACCTTGCTATACTCGAGTCCATAATCCCGCAAGGTTTGCCTCATCCACAAGATTTGAGCACAACTACTTGCCGCGGCAACATACTCGGCTTCCGCGGTACAGACGGAGACACAATTTTGCTTCTTTGAGGACCAACACACCAAGGATCTTCCAAGAAATTGACAAGCTCCTGATGTAGACTTCCTATCAACCTTGTCGCCCGCCCAATCGGAGTCGGTGAAACCAACCAAAGCGAAGTCCGTGTCCCTTCGGTACCATAATCCGAAGTGTGGGCTATCAACTAAATATCGAAAGATCCTTTTTACCGCCACGATGTGGCTTTCCTTCGGGCTTGCTTGAAACCGTGCACACATACCAACGCTTAACATTATATCCGGGCGAGAGGCATAAAGGTAAAGAAGCGAACCTATCATCGAACGTTAGAGCTTGGGATCCACCGCCTTGCCGGTCTCATCAAGGGAGAGTTGACATTTGAGATGCATCGGAGTTCCAATGCCCTTGGCGTCCTTCATGTCGAAGCGCTTGAGCATGTCTTGGAGGTACTTTGCTTGATTGATGAAGGTGCCTTGTCGCATTTGCTTGATCTCGAACCCGAGGAAGTACTTGAGTTCACCCATCATCGACATCTCAAACCTATTAGTCATCAACTTAGCAAACTCATCATTGAACTTTGTGTTAGTTGAGCCAAATATGATATCATCTACATAAAGTTGGCATATGAAGAGCTCCCCATTGACTTTCTTAGTAAAAAGAGTGGGATCGATTTTCCCCACTTCGAAACCACGGTCTACAAGCAACTCCTTTAGATGCTCATACCAAGCTCTAGGAGCTTGTTTGAGACCATATAGGGCCTTTTTCAGCTTGAATACATGGTCCGAGAAATGGGGGTCCTCGAACCCCGGGGGTTGCTTCACATATACCTCCTTATGTAAAGGACCATTGAGAAAAGCACTGTTAACATCCATTTGTTGCAACTTGAAGCCATGATGAGAGGCAAAGGCCAAAAGGATATAGATGGACTCAAGCCTTGCTACAGGTGCAAAGGTTTCACCAAAGTCCATGCCTTCAACTTGAGAATAGCCTTGTGCCACCAATCTTGCTTTGTTGCGGATGACGATGCCATGTTCGTCTTGCTTGTTCTTGAAGACCCATTTGGTGTCGATAACATTGCGGCAATGATCGGGTCGCTTCATGAGAGTCCACACATCATTCCTCTTGAAGTTGTTGAGTTCCCCTTGCATTGCTATCAACCAATCGGGATCTTCAAGCGCTTCATTAACCTTGAGAGGTTCCACCATAGAGACAAAGGCGTGGTGCTCACAAAAGTTTGCTAGTTGCCCCCGGGTGGTTACTTTGCTCTTTAAATCACCAATGACATTACGCAAAGAATGGGACTTGAGGCGCAAATGTCTTGAAGTAGGATCTTCACGGCGAGTGTCGGCTATAGGAGTCGATTCTTGTGAGTCCTCTTGGACTTCATCATGGTTTAGATCCTCGCCTTGACCTTCATTGTTGTTGAATGGGGCATCATCATCATCTTCATGAGAGCCGGACGACTCGGGGGTATTAGGAATGGAATTGTCCATAAAGATTGTCCCCGAGCCATTCGGTGAAGAACTTGAAGCTTGAGCTTGGTCACTTGATGTCGGTTGTTGAGGTAGACGAGCTTGCGGTAGTTGTTGATGTTGTTCTTGAGCTTGTTGAGGTGGGCTTGCACTTTATTGTTGTTGTTGTTGATGATGTTGAACTTGAGGTTGTTGTAGAGGTTGGTGTATGATCAACGGAGGAAGCTTGGCCTTGTGGTGTAGATGGCTCCACTTGGGTGGAACTTGGTCCTTCCCCGGTGCTCATAGAAGGTAGCTCTTGAGGTCGGCGAATGCCAACACCCATCCTTCCTATGGCATCCGGGGAATTGCATCTCCTTTCTCACAAGAAGCACTTCGCTCCTCCAAAGATCTATCATCTTCATCGAACGTCACATCACAAGATTCTACAACTCGCCCATTTGACTTGTTGAAGACTCTATAGGCGTGAGAATCCGTAGCATAGCCAATGAAAATTCCTTCTTGAGCTCTTGAATCAAACTTGGAGAGTCTTGTGTCCTTGACAAGCACATAGCATTTGCATCCGAAGACCTTGAAGTATGACACATTGGGCTTGTTGCCGGTGAGAATCTCATATGGTGTCTTCTCTAGACCCTTGCGAAAGTATAGACGATTAGTAGCATGGCATGCGGTAGAAATAGCTTCCGCCCAAAAGTTGTAGTTTGACTTGTACTCCATCATCATTGTTCGAGCGGCTTCGATCAAGGTTCGATTCTTCCTTTCGGCGACCCCATTTTGTTGGGGAGTATATGGCGAGGAGTATTGATGTTGGATTCCTTCTTCGCCGAGGAAGTCATCCAAGGTGTAGTTCTTGAACTCCGTTCCATTGTCGCTCCTTATTGCGAGGATCGTGGCGTTGTACTTGCGTTGAACTTGATTGGCAAACTCCATCATGGTCCGTTGAGTCTCACTCTTGTACTTGAAGAAGAATACCCAACAATAGCGTGAATAGTCATCAACAATGACGAGGCAATACTTCTTCCCTCCAAGACTTTCATGAGACGGTGGACCGAAGAGATCAACATGTAGGAGCTCCAAGCATCTTGTGGTAGAGATGATCGTCTTTGGTCTTGTGAGGAGCTCCATTCATTTTTCCTTGTACGCAAGCCCTACAAACACAATCTTTGCAAAAGGAAACATCTTATTTTAGTCCGATAATGTGGCCACCCTTGTGGAGACTTTGCAAAGTCCTCATGTTGACATGGGCTAGTCGGCGATGCCATAACCAACCCTTGTCACTGATACGTCTCCGACATATCGATAATTTCTTATGTTCCATGCCATATTATTGATGATACCTACATGTTTTATGCACACTTTATGTCATATTCGTGCATTTTCTGGAACTAACCTATTAACAAGATGCCGAAGTGCCGATTCTGTTTTCTCGCTGTTTTTGGTTTCGAAATCCTAGTAACGAAATATTCTCGGAATTGGACGAAATCAAGACCCGGGGCCTATTTTGCCACGAACCTTCCGGAAGACCGAAGAGCATACGAAGTGGGGCCACGAGGTGGCGACACCACAAGGCGGCGCGGCCAAGGGGGGCCCGCGCCACCCTATGGTGTGGGCCCCTCGTCGGCCCTCCGACTCGCCCTTCCGCCTACTTAAAGCCTCCGTCGCGAAACCCCTGAGGCGAAAAACCACGATACGGAAAGCCTTCCCGGAGACGCCGCCGCCAATCCCATCTCGGGGGATTCTGGAGATCTCCTCCGGCACCCTGCCGGAGAGGGGATTCATCTCCCGGAGGACTCTACGTCGCCATGGTCGCCTCCGGAGTGATGAGTGAGTAGTTCACCCCTGGACTATGGGTCCATAGCAGTAGCTAGATGGTTGTCTTCTCCTCATTGTGCTTCATTGTTGGATCTTGTGAGCTGCCTAACATGATCAAGATCATCTACCTGTAATACTCTATGTTGTGTTTGTCGGGATCCGATGGATAGAGAATACCATGTTATGTTAATTATCAAGTTATTGCATATGTGTTGTTTATGATCTTGCATGCTCTCCGTTATTAGTAGAGGCTCTGGCCAAGTTGATGCTAGTAACTCCAAGAGGGAGTATTTATGCTCGATAGTGGGTTCATGCCTCGCATTGACACACGGGACGATGTGAGAAAGTTCTAAGGTTGTGTTGTGCTTGTTGCCACTAGGGATAAAACATTGATGCTATGTCCGAGGATGTAGTTATTGATTACATTACGCACCATACTTAATGCAATTGTCCGTTGCTTTGCAACCTAATACCGGAGGGGTTCGGACGATAACCTGAAGGTGGACTTTTTAGGCATAGATGCGATTGGATGGCGGTCTATGTACTTTGTCGTAATGCCCAATTAAATCTCACTATACTTATCATGACATGTATGTGCATTGTTATGCTCTCTCTATTTGTCAATTGCCCGACTGTAATTTGTTCACCCAACATGCTTTTATCTTATGGGAGAGACACCTCTAGTGAACCGTGGACCCCGTTCCATTCTTTTAATACCGAAATACAAATCTGCTGCAATACTTGTTTTTACTCGTTTTCTCTCGCAAACAATCATCTTCCACACAATTCGGTTAACCCTTTGTTACAGCAAGCCGGTGAGATTGACAACCTCATTGTTTCGTTGGGGCAAAGTACTTTGGTTGTGTTGTGCAGGTTCCACGTTGGCGCCGGAATCCCTGGTGTTGCGCCGCACTACATCCCGCCGCCATCAACCTTCAACGTGCTTCTTGGCTCCTCCCGGTTCGATAAACCTTGGTTTCTTTCTGAGGGAAAACTTGCTGCTGTGCGCATCATACCTTCCTCTTGGGGTTCCCCAACGAACGTGTGAAATACACGCCATCAAGCATATTTTCTAGCGCCGTTGCCGGGGAGGAAAGGTAAAAGGCTCTCATACACCGGTCCCAGGTAAAGTATTTTTCTGGCGCCGTTGTGTGTGTGCTCGAAGCTATTTCCTTTAGATCCTGCAATTGCATCTTTTTGTTTCTTGTTTACACTAGTTTGGCATAATGGACAACAATGAGCTTCTTATTCTATATCCTGATTTAAAACATGGATTGTTTGATGCGAAAATTAAAAAACCTATGAAATCTTATTTGCATGCTGGTAGTAATATTAGTATGAACACTTTGAACACCATTGTTGCTAATGATATAGAAAATTCTAAGCTTGGGGAAGCTGGCTTTGATGAGCATGATATTTTTAGTCCCCCAAGCATTGAGGAGAAAATTTACTTTGATGATACTTTGCCTCCTATTTATGATGATTATAATGATAGTGGTCTTTTGTTGCCACCTACTATGGAGAGTAAATTTTGTTGTGATTATACTATGCCTCCTACACTTGATGAAAATAATAATGATAGCTACTTTGTTGAATTTGCTCCCACTACAACTAATAAAATTGATTATGCTTATGTGGAGAGTAATAATTTTATGCATGAGACTCATGATAAGAATGCTTTATGTGATAGTTATATTGTTGAGTTTGCTCATGATGCTACTGAAAGTTATTATGAGAGAGGAAAATATGGTAGTAGAAATTTTCATGTTACTAAAATGCCTCTCTATGTGCTGAAATTTTTGAAGCTACACTTGTTTTATCTTCCTATGCTTGTTACTTTGATCTTCATGAACTTATTTATTTACAAGATTCCTATGCATAGGAAGCATGTTAGACTTAAATTTGTTTTGAATTTGCTCTTGATGCTCTCTTTTGCTTCAACTACTATTTCTTGCGAGTGCATCATTAAAACTGCTGAGCCCATCTTAATGGCTATAAAGAAAGAACTTCTTGGGAGATAACCCATGTGTTATTTTGCTACAGTACTTTGTTTTATATTTGTGTCTTGGAAGTTGTTTACTACTGTAGCAACCTCTCCTTATCTTAGTTTTATGTTTTGTTGTGCCAAGTAAAGTCTTTGATAGTAAAGTAAGTACTAGATTTGGATTACTGCGCAGTTCCAGATTTCTTTGCTGTCACGAATCTGGGTCTACCTCCCTGTAGGTAGCTCAGAAAATTAAGCCAATTTACGTGAGTGATCCTCAGATATGTACGCAACTTTCATTCAATTTGGGCATTTTCATTTGAGCAAGTCTGGTGGCCTAATAAAATCCATCTTTACGGACTGTTCTGTTTTGACAGATTCTGCTTTTTATTTCGCATTGCCTCTTTTGCTATGTTGGATGAATTTCTTTGATCCATTAATGTCCAGTAGCTTTATGCAATGTCCAGAAGTGTTAAGAATGATTGTGTCACCTCTGAAAATGTTAATTTTTATTGTGCACTAACCCTCTAATGAGTTGTTTCGAGTTTGGTGTGGAGAAAGTTTTCAAGGATCAAGAGAGGAGTATGATGCAATATGATCAAGGAGAGTGAAAGCTCTAAGCTTGGGGATGCCCCGGTGGTTCACCCCTGCATATTCTAAGAAGACTCAAGCGTCTAAGCTTGGGGATGACCAAGGCATCCCCTTCTTCATCGACAACATTATCAGGTTCCTCCCCTGAAACTATATTTTTATTCCGTCACATCTTATGCACTTTGCTTGGAGCGTCTGTGTGATTTTGTTTTTGTTTTTGTTTGAATAAATGCTTGTGTGGGAGAGAGACACGCTCCGCTGGTTCGTATGAACACATGTGTTCTTAGCTTTTAATTTTCATGGCGAAGTTTCTTCTTCGTTAATTTGTTATATGGTTGGAATTGGAAAATGATACATGTAGTAAATTGCTATAATGTCTTGGATAATGTGATACTTGGCAATTGTTGTGCTCATGTTTAAGCTCTTGCATCATATACTTTGCACCCATTAATGAAGAAATACATAGAGCTTGCTAAAATTTGGTTTGCATATTTGGTCTCTCTAAAGTCTAGATAATTTCTAGTATTGAGTTTGAACAACAAGAAAGACGGTGTAGAGTCTTATAATGTTTACAATATGTCTTTTATGTGAGTTTTGCTGCACCGTTCATCCTTGTGTTTGTTTCAAATAACCTTGCTAGCCTAAACCTTGTATCGAGAGGGAATACTTCTCATGCATCCAAAATCCTTGAGCCAACCACTATGCCATTTGTGTCCACCATACCTACCTACTACATGGTATTTATCCGCCATTCCAAAGTAAATTGCTTGAGTGCTACCTTTAAAATTCCATCATTCACATTTGCAATATATAGCTCATGGGACAAATAGCTTAAAAAACTACTGTGGTATTGAATATGTACTTATGCACTTTATCTCTTATTAAGTTGCTTGTTGTGCGATAACCATGCTTCTGGGGACGCCATCAACTATTCTTTGTTGAATATCATGTGAGTTGCTATGCATGTCCGTCTTGTCTGAAGTAAGAGAGATCTACCACCTTAATGGTTGGAGCATGCATATTGTTAGAGAAGAACATTGGGCCGCTAACTAAAGCCATGATTCATGGTGGAAGTTTCAGTTTTGGACACACATCCTCAATCTCATATGAGAATAGTAATTGTTGCCACATGCTTATGCATTAAAGAGGAGTCCATTATATGTTGTCCATGTTGTCCCGGTATGGATGTCTAAGTTGAGAATAATCAAAAGCGAGAAATCCAAAATGCGAGTTTTCTCCTTAGACCTTTGTACAGGCGGCATGGAGGTAC
>NC_061513.1:167252579-167317464 GCF_022539505.1 Lolium rigidum | reverse complement strand
GATGCCTATGTCAGCAGTTGACCCCTTGGTCTTCGAGTTCCACGATAGTTTCTGCTTCAATATGTTTGATCTAAGAAGGGGGTTCAAAAGGGAGGGAATGAGTACGAGCGTACTCACCAAGTTCATTATAGGAGGAGATTGGTGTATCATGCACTAGCTACAGCCACATACCGAAAAGTCATAGGCGAATGCAAGTTTTCGTAATCATTTCTTCAAAAGGTTTATTTTATTCAGAAAACTATGTCCGTCAGTCTTCACAGGTTGACCTTACAACCCTTACAATCCATCATAGATCTTTAATAAGTCTGCCCTCTCCTATATATAATGGTGGACCTTTACGGACCACTGTCCTCACCTTTACCAATAGATAGACCGATATAGGCAACCCTTATCACTAGTCCGTTGATATGCGAGAGAGAAAGATACAGCTGACTTCCCTAGAGCCATTATAGATATTATGGTTAATGCGATATGTACGGCGCTAGAATCACTGGACGGCATTGGTACTTCATCCTAGATGATTAGTACCCTTGCAATGGAACCTCCACCAATCAACACATACCATGGTTCCATTGCCCACCGCATAGTCATATTCATAATTGTAAAGTAATATTTTGCTTTTCAATGCAGGAGTGATAAGTATAGTACTTTGCATATAGTTTGATAAAAATAATCAAATGACATGAGCAAGCGATGAACTTTCCTTTCTTGACTGCAAGATTATGCATGCAAAAGCCTCGATACGTGAGAACTCCAAATTTTGAAATACCATCATTGTCCGATAAGGACAATGTTTAAAGAACTGGCAAAGATGCTATAATGCATAGTATGAGATGCAATCGTCCCTAGCGTAACCTAACCCCGATGATTTATGATTGGGTGAGTTGTATAGATTTCTTTAGGGTGTGTTGCACTTTTAGAATGGTTCTCAAACAAGGTTATTATTAGGGTTTGGTTATCTTGATATCATAAACAAGTGATATAAGGCATTATAACAATCATACACACAAAGGAATGGTGGTTGCATAACAAGTCAAGAGTAGTTGTCAATTTTAAGTTCTACATGACATGGTTGATGATTACTTATATTATACTTCAAAAGAATAACTTTTGAAGAACATGTTGATTAAGAAATAGTAAGTATTTTAAATAAGAACTATGGCTTCTATGGTTTGATTGACATTTGTACTTCAAAAGAATAACTTTTGAAGAACAGGTTAATTAAGAATGAGAACTACTATAAATAGGAGCTATGGGATTCTAGGGTTTACTATTGGATTCATTTAGTTCTCTAATAGGGACTAGTTGGGTTCTTAAGTTGGATGTGTCTATATGCAGTAAGTATTAGCAGGTTTGTTACTATGGTTGATTATAGGTATCCTATCAAAGGATGGTTATTAAGGTGATGCTATGAGTTTGAGTTTACTATAACTTCTCATTTGCTTCACTAAGTAAGTAATAATGGGTTCCTAAGCTAGGTGGTTTATTATTTTCAAGTAGGGTTTAGTTGAATAGGAGAATGTAAAGTGAATTACTACACAAGGTTGGTATTATGATTGATCATCATGATCCTACTAGGGTATGATACTTGAGGTTGATTCCAATGGTGTGATACTAAGAATGGTGATCAATGGTGTTATTATGTGGGTACAAGTTAGGGTTTGCCCCCAAGTGGCACTAGTGGATCATATAAGATTCATCCGAAAATGAAAACATGATATGATGAATGCATGTGAATTGTCCTAGTTTTATTTTAGTAGATCATAAGCATGAATTTATTTGTTGCTTAGCAAGGTTCTATAAGCAAAGGTTAAGCTCATATGATCACATGTGATAAACAACTAGGGTTTTAGAGTTGATTCTAATGTGGGATGATCACATAAAATAATGGGACCAAGGTTCTTACTTATAGTAGAATTGGGGTCTCTAAATTATGATACAACTCTTGAACTAATAATTGATCATATAGGTGTGGCCACTAATTGCTTTGAAATAAAATTAATGATGGTATTAGCATTTTATTAATTTTAAGTGATTTAATATTTAAGATAAATACTACTTAGGGTATAATTTAGGAATTAGGGTTTTATAATTATGATTAGGTTTTAAAATAATAACTTGCTAATTAATTTTTTTTGAGTAAACAACTTTTGAACTAACAAAATAGTATTTTCTTTTAACATATTCTTGCTTTATTATTATTTAAGAAAATAGAAGACAATAATTTGCAAATTAGGATTTTATGAAATATCACTAATATTTATGTTAATGAAAATATGATAAAGAAAACTAACCTTAATATTTTATTTACTTATTTATTGGTTATGATTTATTTTTTAAACTAAACTAATTATTAAGTTTTATTTGAATTAAAGATAAAAGAAAAGGCATAAACAATAAAGGTTAAAATAATTAATTTTTTATTTTGACACACATTTTTATTTTATATTTTTATTGAATAGGATTTATTTTTGTTAGCTTTTTTATATCCTATTTATATTTTTCTGAGCTAATTTGAATTTTTATTTATTTCGGCAAAGTTTGAGTGATTTTCTGAGATATAAATTAAAAGCAGAAACACTAAATGTACTCTCTCTAGTGCTACCCCAGGTCACTGGCAGGTGGGCCTTGACCACGTCAGCTGCCATGTTGGCCGCTGATCGATTCAAAATCAAAACGTGGCGCTGGAGCTGCTCTCCGGCGAGGTATTCGATCACGGCGGCGATGCTCCCGGCCACCCACGGCTAGGCGAGTGAGCTCAATCGAACATGCGCACTACTGGGAACCTAAAGGTGGCGGCGCCCCCTCCGAATGATCAACGGAGAGTGACCGGCAACGAGGTGAAGTGGCGGTGCTTGTAGACGAACGACGCGATGAAGCTACGGGACACGATCGAGCGAAATAACTACACCACGAGGTTGAGGAGCTCACCAGGAGCACCGAGGGCTTGACGGCGAGGTGTCCGAATCGACGGTGGCGACGGTGGCCGGGGTCGGAGAAGACAGGGTTGGTGTGGACGCTCTCGAGCGCTCCAGCTCGATTCCTTTGCAGGCTGGGCAAGTCGAGGACGGCGGTTCCAATGGCGTCCACAGCGAGGCCTGGGGATTCCCCAATCGACAGCGAGAAGTGGTGGTCCGGGATACTAGGGTTTCGGTTTTCCAGAAATTTGAGAAGAAGAAGAGAAGGAAACGAGATGCTAGGTTCGTCGGGGGTACTTATAGGCTCCTCACGGTCGGCGACGTCCGCGAAGTCCACGAAGACGGCCGGGACGTGGCCTCGGCACGTCGTGTTGTCGCTCCCCCGTGAGAAGAAGACGAAGATCATCTTCTTCGATCTTATCTCGCGAAGGGGTACGATGGGCCGGGTTCGGTGCTGGTGCGTTGATTGTTGGGCTCAGCTGTTGGGCTGTCCACGGCCTGCACGCCAGGTAAATTAAATCCTCTCCCTTTTTTTCAGTTTATATTTTCGGTTTTAGAATTCCATTTGAATTGTTTTCTGTTTTGCAGGTTTTTATAATACTTAACTCCTACTTAAATATTAAATACTTTGGGTTTAATTTAAGATACTTTGTTTGAATACTTATATATACTTATTAACATTATTGGGTATGGGAAGAAAATATTCCCCGTAGGTATAATTTGATTTTAAATTTTGAAGTGTTCAATTTGCTTTTAAAAAAGTACTTTAATTACCAAGTGTATTAGTTTCATTTTGTATTTACTTGCAAATAAAAATTTATAAGCTGATACTTAATTGGTTTCTTAATTGAGAGGTGATGTTATGGTCATGATTTCATGTGCTTATATTTTCTAGAGATTTAGAAAAATATTAATGAGGATGGTGTTTAAATCATGATTTTATGTATATAATTATTTCTGAGGTTTAAGAAGATGGTTGAATAAACTCTATAATTACTAATCAAACTTTAGCTTAAATTATTTAAGATTGATCCTATGCTCATCATGGTTAATTCACTTGCTAAGGTGATGGTCCAAACTATAACACACTATTCCATTTGGGCAATTAAGCAAGATACTTGGAAGTCAAAGTAGAATTGGATATTGGTTTATCTCTACTCACTTAAATATCATTTAAGTTTAAGTATAACTAGCTTGGTTTATACTTGTGATCTATGATACACAAGTTAGGACATAATATTTTATGTGGAGTGAATCCTATGTGACAGGTTTAGAGTTATGGTGGTGCTTCACTATTTGAAGTATAAAATAGGCATGAGGCATGGCAGGGTTCTTCTCATGATCCCAAGTGATACATGTATTGGATTTCAAATGTGATCTAGGATTTTACT
Organism: Lolium rigidum; assembly: GCF_022539505.1. NCBI lineage: Eukaryota > Viridiplantae > Streptophyta > Magnoliopsida > Poales > Poaceae > Lolium > Lolium rigidum. The sequence continues at coordinate 167,313,155 of NC_061513.1, read as the reverse complement.
GGTGATCACCCATGTGATACACAACTAGGATTAGTACTTCTCTGGTATTCTTGTATGGACATGGCTATGGTTAGTATTATAACTTCTCTCACTTCTAAATGTCTTGGAATATCCTAAGGTCCTACTCAAGAGATGATGATATGATCCTCTAAATATATGGTTTGCCTAGGAATTCTACCTTGATATCTTCTGTAGCTTGTTCTTCAGGAAATCTGATAAACCTGCATCTTGTGGTATGCCTCCACCTCCTAGCTTTTTCATCTTGATCCTAGCTAATGCACTTGGAGTAGCTCTATGTGTTTGTTTCCTTGTATCATGCTACAAGATGTTCAAATGGATGAAGGGTGTGAATCCTTTTATAGGCTTGGGCAAGCTCTAGTATCATGACACATAGGTGGGTGACTCTTGTTTTGGTATGATGAGTAAGGTGCTTGGTTGTCATGCCCTCATCCATAGCAATTCTTTGAGCATGAGGTGGAAAAGCTTGGGATGCAAGCCATGTAGATATTTTCATCCTATGTGGCATGATCATTATCCTCTCATATGATTTATTTTTGGATAGCCAAGTGGCATTTGTTACTAAAGATCTTGTGAATGCTTTTATACTTGTGAATAATGCACCATATCATGTATGATTGGATTTATGTTATAATATTGGTCAAAAGGTCAAGGTTGAGGGTTATTTCTCAATTTTGGATAGTTGGCATTTGAATTCACCAAGGCATGATCATATGAGTTTCAAAATACTCATAGCTAGTTTTATTCAAATAGTTTGAACTATAATTCGTAATGTAAACGGATTTAGTTTTATGATATTCCATATATTTAATAAGTTATGATTTAAATAAGAATGTGTGGCTTTTATGCACTTTAGACCCCGTGGTTTACCTTATTTGGTAATGAGTTTAAAATTGAATTAAATTACACACAAAGGTAGTTGCTAGCTTTTAAGTGTTAATAAGTTAGGGTTTGATTGTTAAAGAATGTGTGGTTGTAAGGAATACCATGTTGAGATCTTTTATAAGATCTGGTATTTGATCCTCACTTAAGGTGTTGTTATAGCAAAGCCAATCCCATTTGCTCAAGCTCATAGATCAAATCATCTCTACCCAAAGCAAAGGTTTTAGCAAAGATCACAATGAAGTTTATAGCGCTTGACTTGATGATCTACTTCAATTCCAGCAAGTCAAGTGAAACTTCAGTTACTGTGACAAGTTTTATTTGAAAGCGCGAAAATTCCCCAGATTTTCTATGCATGAATGCAATGCACACTATGGTGTTCTCTCCTTTTGTAGCCTCTAAACCTGGGATATTACAGCCTCTCCCCCTTAAATTGAACTTCGTCCCGAAGTTCGAACGCTCTCATGTTTCGGAATGTCGAACTGACTTGAACAGATCACAATCCTTCCCATAATCCATGGTGATCTTATAAGATATAATTGAATATATCCCTTGTCCAGATCCTTCCTGGAATCTTATGATGTCTGGCACTGATACTTTCTTTAATTCTATGATTTCTTCCCACACTCTAAGCTTATTGTCTTGCTCTTCAAAGATCCTTGGATTAGGACCTCTTATTGTGCTAATGGACTTTGCTAATGGTTGTGGTGACAGCTTCCTATCTGGGTACCCAAAGCTAAATTCTAAAATATTGGTTTAAGGTAAAGGATTGTTTTTCCTTACTACCATAACTATAGTAATGGTACTTGGTAAGGTGTTTACAATAGGAATGGTCTTGGTGGTTTATTCCTATGAATGGATTAGACTCATTTAGTCCATCCAATCATGGCTTTTAGTTTATGCTAATTATCCTCTTTTTTTGGTTTCTTTAGGTTCTATGAAAGGAATCTTTCTATTGGTCTGATGTTTTGGTATGGTCAAACTCCTTAGGTCTTTAGCTTTCTTAAGCTTTTAATTGTCCTCAGACACCTTCTTCATCCAACTTTATTATCTTAGACTTACTTGAGATCTTCTTACTTCCGAGTAATTATCCATTACCCACTCAAGTTAGGGTCTAACCCTCACTTCTTCGAGATATGAACCTCGGCTTCTGGTCTGACAACCTCCTGAGAGTAGTGTTATATGGGTACTTCCCAACAACCTTATGAAAATAAGATCGGACTTTTTCTCGGTTCATACCTTCATCTTGGTCTACCATAATCATATCTTAATACTTTTCTTTCAGCCTTCCTCTCCCCCTTGGAGTTTACTAATGATCTTTTCTCATAATCATTAAACTCCAATGTTATAGAATTGGTCTTGGTCTGGCTTATGGTTTGTACTTTTCTAGAGTCTCATGAAGAATTGTTGCGGCATATCCACACAATTGTGAATATCCGATGTGAAACCTCCGACTAAATGTTGACCAGCTACGGAACCCCTCTTTCCTTTAAAATGAAGAAATGATTAAGCTGCGGACTATCTGATACCAGATATGGCTTATCTGATACCAGATGTGAGCTCTTTTATAGTTCTAGTCAACATCTACCTCACTTCAAGTGCTTCCTCTTCATGATTATCCTATATCAGTTGCGGTCTTATTATATCAGTTGCGACTTCACTTGTCCATTTTCCTTCTTCCAGGGTTTGTTTTGCAAGAAAACCACTTGTTTACACTATGAAGATAGTATCGTAAGTGACTTCACTTGCATTCCCTTCTTCCATAATGAATATGGCTCCACTTATACTACTACACATTCACTATTTTTCTCACTTTCATGGTACTTCCATGTTGAAGTATTCCTTAATTGAGGATAAAAGTGAGTTTTGATTAGTCCTTCCTTCAGATTGTTGTGGTTGCTTCCCACAACTTTACTTCATTCTTCTAGTGAACCATCATCTTGACTTCAAAATCTTCAGAATTCGTCACTTCCTCAGACGAATACCTTTACCCTCTAGATCTATAACATCAAGTAAGAGCTTGATATTGCAACATGCATTTGCATATCAAAGTCAAACTTCATGTATGGATCTAGTCAATCAATGAAAATCCAATAAAATCCAAGAAGATTTAGCTTTGTGCTTATAATACACATCCTTATATGCCTGAATATAATAGTTGGGTAAAACATCCCTAAACATCAGGCTCAGATGCGTAGTATATAACACCACATAAGATAGGTTTAGGTTGTGATACTTAGCACATATATATGGATTCCTACTATTTGTCTCAATATTTACCTCGGTTGCTCACTTGCAATCAAATAAACTTGAACAAATTGGTCTAGAATAGTTGAGGTTGACCTAATTTCTTTGGAAAGTGCTAACTTAACTTCCATTCTATTGAAAACTAACCTCACATGATCTCTCGAGACCATAACATGGCTACTCTAAACACATGCTTGTTAGAACATACCACATATAACTCTAGGGTTTCTCCATAAGATATGCTCTAATAAAGCCTTCTTTAAACTATGGACTATGATTCTAGCATACTTGGTACAGTTGCCATGGTTTTAAGGCCTAAGTTTTTGAACTATTCCTTAAATCCTACTCCTTATCACACTCTTGTTAATTCACTCATGATGTTCTACTCCATCACATCATGACTCTCAGGTGAATCAGATACGATTACCAACTCTACCATGAAAAGTAGACTTATATAACTCCTACCACTGTTCCTCACCTCCCATGATTGACTCATCATAGGTATATTCTACGTTATATAACTCATCTCCCTTACTTAATATCAGTTATTTGACATTTTAAATGACTCTTACTTAACTATAACTTGTATTGGTATACTTCTTCCAATAGGATATCTTCCTTATGGTTGTATCCTTTCTTTGGACTACCATGTATTGTATACCAACTGTGGTCTACTACCACCCATTATCTTAAACTCCATTGGTGTTCTACTAATTTGGAATGAAGCAAGATAACTAACTAACCTTACTTAAGAAAAATAGATAAGAAGGATTGACTCAAGTGTGTCAGGATTATTCTCAAGTGAATACCCATCTCAAGTCAAAAGAATAGTTGGTTTAGCTAAGACAACTTCCTATAGACACTACCAAACCTATAGGTCTCCTTTAAAGGGTTTTAGTCCTAGGGTCAAAGCATTTGCTCTGATACCAGCTGCGGTGACCCAACATACCACTGCATGGTGTAGTACGCAAGTCATTGACATAACACAAGTGAAACACCGTTCCAGTCATATTACATCCCTCAGAGCGGTACAACAGAAACATATGCGAGTCCAAGGCATGTCTATAGAAGGATACATGAACTGTTTACAGAAGATCAACATAGCCTCCTACTTTACAGTGAGGTAAAACTTCAAATAAAGCTCCAGAAGAACGACTCGTACTCTAACTTATTGTTAATTCTAGCTCTAGAGATACTTGGCTTTCTATAGAACTCTATGTACTTAGGTACTAGGATTAGGGAATGGTTCCCTTCTAATACTAGTCTAAGTTTCCACTCTAATCGATGCGAAGTTGACTCCATTGACTTCATTGATTGAGTTCTCCATCTTGATGCAGTTGACCCCTTGGTCTTCGAGTTCCACGATGTTTCTCCTTCAATGTCTTTGATCTAAGAAGGGGGTTCAAAAGGGAGGGAATGAGTACGAGCGTACTCAGCAAGTTCATTATAGGAGGAGATTAGTGTATCATGCACTAGCTGCAGCCACAGATCAAAAAGTCATAGGCGAATGCAAGTTTTCGTAATCATTTCTTCAAAAGGTTTATTTTATGCAGAAAACTATGCCCGCTGACCGCACTGAGTTGACCAAAACTTCATGGAGTTCCTTTCCTGCCGTTCATAGTTCCCTTCCCGGAACAGGGAGTGACAGCCACAATTTGATACACTATGCACAGGTGCGTTACTTTTCCCATAAGAGAACTTATCCTTGTTGCCAACCAAGTCATGAGCTTGTCCACACTTCCTTGGTGTGAGGCCCGGTATAAGAACCAAGCCAATCACTGCCTTCTCCGCGACCCTGCAGACCCACCCTTTTGTAAGTCTATCCAGCCCTTTATCTATGGAGAGACCGGCCCATGTATTTGTTCTCACCTATACCATTAAGGTAGACCATTCCGAACAATTCATATGCCCTGCCCTATACACCATAGGTAGACCGACCCGGACAGCCCTTGCAATCCATCATAGACCTTTAATAAGTCCGCCCTCTCCTATGTCTAATGGTAGACCGTTACAGACCATTGTCCTCACCTTTACCAATAGATAGACCGATACAGGCAACCCTTATCACTAGTCCGTTGATATGCGAGAGGGAAAAGATACAGCTGACTTCCCTAGAGCCATTATAGATCTTATGGTTAACGCGATATGTACGGCGCTAGAATCACTGGATGGCATTGGTACTTCATCCTAGATGAGTAGTACCCTTGCAATGGAACCTCCACCAATCAACACATACCATGCATGGTTCCATTGCCCACCACATAGTCATATTTATAATTGTAAAGTAATATTTTGCTTTTCAATGCAGGAGTGATAAGTATAGTACTTTGCATATAGTTTGATAAAAATAATCAAATGACATGAGCAAGCGATGAACTTGCCTTTCTTGACCGCAAGATTATGCATGCAAAAGATTCGATACGTGAGAATTCCAATTCTAAAATACCATCATTGTCCGGTAAGGACAATGTTTAAAGAACTGGCAAAGATGCTATAATGCATAGTATGAGATGCAATCGTCCCGAGCGTAACCTAACCCCGATGATTTATGATTGGGTGAGTTGTATAGATTTCTTTAGGGTGTGTTGCACTTTTAGAATGGTTTTCAAACAAGGTTATTATTAGGGTTTGGTTATGTTGATATCATAAACAAGTGATATAAGGCATTATAACAATCATACACACAAAGGAATGGTGGTTCCATAACAAGTCAAGAGTAGTTGTCAATTTTAAGTTCTACATGACATGGTTGATGATTACTTATATTATACTTCAAAAGAATAATTTTTGAAGAACATGTTGATTAAGAAATAGTAAGTATTTCAAATAAGAACTATGACTTCTATGGTTTGATTGACATTTGTAATTCAAAAGAATAACTTTTGCAGTAACAGGTTAATTAAGAACAAGAACTACTATAAATAGGAGCTATGGGCTTCTAGGGTTTACTATTGGATTCATTTAGTTCTCTAATAGGGACTAGTTGGGTTCTTAAGTTGGATGGGTCTATATGCAGCAAGTATTAGCAGGGTTTGTTACTATGGTTGATTATACGTATCCTATCAAAGGATGGTTATTAAGGTGATGCTATGAGTTTGAGTTTACTATAACTTCTCATTTGCTTCACTAAGTAAGTAATAATGGGTTCCTAAGCTAGGTGGTTTATTATTTTCAAGTAGGGTTTAGTTGAATAGGAGAATGTAAAGTGAATTACTACATAAGGTTGGTATTATGATTGATCATCATGATCCTACTAGGGTATGATACTTGAGGTTGATTCCAATGGTGTGATACTAAGAATGGTGATCAATGGTGTTATTATGTGGGTACAAGTTAGGGTTTGCCCCCAAGTGGCACTTGTGGATCATATAAGATTCATTCGAAAATCAAAACATGATATGATGAATGCATGTGAATTGTCCTAGTTTTATTTTAGTAGATCAGAAGCATGAATTTATTTGTTGCTTAGCAAGGTTCTATAAGCAAAGGTGAAGCTCATATGATCACATGTGATAAACAACTAGGGTTTTAGAGTTGATTCTAATGTGGGATGATCACATAAAATAATGGGGCCAAGGTTCTTGCTTATAGTAGAATTAGGGTCTCTAAATTATGATACAACTCTTGAACTAATAATTGATCATAGAGGTGTGGTCACTAATTACTTTGAAATAAAATTAATGATGGTATTAGCATTTTATTAATTTTAAGTGATTTAATATTTAAGATAAATAGTACTTATAGTTTAATTTAGGAATTAGGGTTTTATAGTTATGATTAGATTTTAAAATAATAACTTTCTAATTAAAAATGTTTGAGTAAACAAATTTTGAACTAACAAAATAATATTAGCTTTTAACATTTTTTTGCTATATTATTATTTAAGAAAATAGAAGATAGTAATTTGCAAATTAGGGTTTTATGAAATATCACTAATATTTATGTTAATGAAAATATGATAAAGAAAACTAACTTTAATATTTTATTTATTTATTGATTGGTTATGATTTATTTTTGAAACTAAACTAATTAATAAGTTTTATTTGAATTAAAGATAAAAGAAAAGGCATAAACTATTTATTGACACATATTTTTAGTTTATATTTTTATTGAATAGGATTTATTTTTGTGAGCACTTTGATATCCTATTTATATTTTTCTGAGCTAATTTGAATTTTTATTTATTTCGGCAAAGTTTCAGTGATTTTCTGAGATTTAAATTAAAAGTACAAACACTAAATGTACTCAGTCTAGTGCTACCCCAGGTCACTGGCGGGTGGGCCTTGACCACGTCAGCTGCCACGTTGGCCGCTGACCGAGTCAAAATCAAAACATGGCGCTGGAGCTGCTCTCCGGTGAGGCAGTCGATCACGGCGGCGACGCTCCCGACCACCCACGGCTACGCGAGTGAGCTCAATCGAACAGGCGCACTACTGGGAACCTAAAGGTGGCGGCGCCCCCTCCGAATGGTCATCGGAGAGTGACCGGCGACAAGGTGAAGTGGCGATGCCTGCAGATGAACGGCGCGGCGAAGCTACGGGACACGATCGAGTGAACCAACTACACCACGAGGTTGGGGAGCTCACCAGGAGCACCGAGGGCTTGAGGGCGATGCTTGAGGTGGTCCGAATCAACGGCGGCGATGGTGGCCAGGGTCAGAGGGTCTGCGTGGACGCTCCCGAGCGCTCCAGCTCGATTCCTTTTGCAGGGTAGGCAAGTCGAGGACGGCGGTTCCAATGGCGTCCACGGCAAGGCCTAGGGATTCCCCAATCGACAGCGAGGAGTGGTGGTCCGGGAGACTAGGGTTTCGGTTTCCAGAAATTTGAGAAGAAGAAGAGAAGGAAACGAGACGCCAGGTTCGTCGGGGGTATTTATAGGCTCCTCACGGTCGGCAACGTCCGCGAAGTCCACGAAGATGGCCGTGACGTGGCCTTGGCACTTCGTGCTGTCGCTCCCCCGTGAGAGGAAGACGAAGATCGTCTTCTTCGATCTTATCTCGCGAAGGGGTACGGTGGGCCGGGTTCGGTGCTGGTGGGTTGATTGTTGGGCTCAACTGTTGGGCTGTCCACGGGATGCACGACCAGGTAAGGTAAATCCTCTCCCCTCTTTTTTTATTTTCTGTATATATTTTATGTTTTTAAATTCCATTTGAATTCAGATTTGAATTGTTTTCTGTTTTGTAGGTTTTTAGAATAGTTAACTCCTACTTAAATATCTCAAGTATTTATAAATACTTTGGGTTTAATTTAAGATACTTTGTTTGAATACTTATATATACTTATTTACATTATTGGGTATGGGAAGAAAATATTCCCCATAGGTATAATTTGATTTTAAATTTGAAGTGTTCAATTTACTTTTCAAAAAAGTACTTTCATTACCAAGTGATAGTATTAGTTTCATTTTGTATTTACTTACAAATAACAATTTATAAGCTGATACTAAATTGATTTCTTAATTGAGAGGTGATGTTATGGTCATGATTTCATGTGCTTATATTTTCTAGAGATTTAGAAAAATAGTAATGAGGATGGTGTTTAAATCATGATTTTATGTATATAATTATTTCTGAGGTTTAAGAAGATGGTTGAATAAACTCTATAATTACTAATCAAACTTTAGCTTAAATTATTTAAGATAGATCATATGCTCATCATGGTTAATTCACTTGCTAAGGTGATGGTCCAAACTATAACACACTATTCCATTTGGGCAATTAAGCAAGGTACTTGGAAGTCAAAGTAGAATTGGATATTGGTTTATCTCTACTCACTTAAATATCATTTAAGTTTAAGTATAACTAGCTTGGTTTATACTTGTGATCTATGATACACAAGTTAGGACATAATATTTTATGTGGAGTGAATCCTATGTGAAAGGTTTAGAGTTTTGGTGATGCTTCACTATTTGAAGTATAAAATAGGCATGAGGCATGGCAGGGTTCTTCTCATGATCCCAAGTGATACATGTATTGGATTTCAAATGTGGTCTAGGGTTTTAGTGGTGATCACCCATGTGATACACAACTAGGATTAATACTTCTCTGGTATTCTTGGATGGACATGGCTATGGTTAGTATTATAACTTCTCTCACTTCTAAATGTCTTGGAATATCCTAAGGTCCTACTCAAGAGATGATGATATGATCCTCTAAATATATGGTTTGCCTAGGAATTCTACCTTGGTATCTTCTGTAGCTTGTTCTTCAGGAAATCTGATAAACCTGCATCTTGTGGTATGCCTCCACCTCCTAGCTTCTTCATCTTGATCCTAGCTAATGCACATGGAGTAGCTCCATGTGTTTGTTTCCTTGTATCATGCTACAAGATGTTCAAATGGATGAAGGGTGTGGCTCCTTTTATAGGCTTGGGCAAGCTCTAGTATCATGACACATAGGTGGGTGACTCTTGTTTTGGTATGATGAGTAAGGTGCTTGGTTGTCATGCCCTCATCCATATCAATCCTTTGAGCATGAGGTGGGAAAGCTTGGGATGCAGGTCATGTAGATATTTTCATCCTATGTGGTATGATCATTATCCTCTCATATGATTTATTTTTGGATAGCTAAGTGGCATTTGTTACTAAAGATCTTGTGAATGCTTTTATACTTGTGAATAATGCACCATATCATGTATGATTGGATTTATGTTATAATACTGGTCAAATGGTCAAGGTTGAGGGTTATTTCTAAATATTGGATAGTTAGTGTTTGAATTCACCAAGGCATGATCATATGAGTTTCAAAATACTCATAGCTAGTTTATTCAAATAGTTTGAACTATAATTCGTAATGTAATTGGATTTAATTTTATGATATTTCATATATTTAATAAGTTATGATTTAAATAAAAATGTGTGACTTTTATGCACTTTAGACCCTGCGGTTTACCTTATTTGGTAATGAGTTTAAAATTGAATTAAATTACACACAAAGGTAGTTGCTAGCTTTTAAGTGTTAATAAGTTAGGGTTTGATTCTTAAAGAATGTGTGGTTGTAAGGAATACCATGTTGAGATCTTTTATAAGATCTGGTATTTGATCCTCACTTAAGGTGTTGTTATAGCAAAGCTAATCCCATTTGATCTAGCTCATAGATCAAATCATCTCTACCCAAAGCAAAGGTTTTAGCAAAGATTTTAGTGAAGTTTATAGCGCTTGACTTGATGATCTACTTCAATTCCAGCAAGTCAAGTGAAACTTCAGTTACTGTGACAAGTTTTATTTGAAAGCGCGAAAATTCCCTGGATTTTCTATGCATGAATGCAATGCACACTCTGGTGTTCTCTCATTTTGTAGCCTCTAAACCTGGGATATTACACCACCCTCCCCAGATCCACCGATCTGAGAGGAAAGCAGGCCAGCAGCTCGCCGGCGCCGCCACACGTGGCCTTGCCGAGATGGGGACCGAGCTCCAGCACCTTTATTCTGACGCGATGCCGCCTCCACCATCTCGGCAGCGCCTCCCGAAACCCTAGGAGCCCTCACCACCGGTGATTCGAAGATCCGCCGCCATTAGGGTGATCCCATCGCGCAGGAAGCCGGTCCACCACCGTGGAGACATCCACGCCGCCGCACACCCGCGATACCTCGATGCCAGAGCCGTCGGAGACGCACGCCGCCGCCGCCACCGCGCGAGGGGCGAAGCCCCCGCCGCCGCTGTCGCCGCCAAGGCTTTGCCTTGCGGGTCCTCCGGCGGCGGCGAGGAGGAGGGGGCGAGGAGGGAGGTGGTAGGCGGCCGACGGCTGGAATCGCCCCCGAGTTGCCTAGGGTTAGGCGACGCGGTGTTCCTGTATATCCTGATTACTACCATTGATGTTACATCACTGATGGTATAACCCCAACCGGAAGGCCACCTTGCCAATTGCAAATACTTGTAATTCTAGTTCATCTTTTGATGGATGTGTTTTGAGCTCATGTCTTTCGTGCCTGAATGAGATCAGGACAACCTAGTGTAATCCGCTGTGAGAACCATTCATCATGCGCCTTACAAACGAAGAACCGTTCGTACCCATGTTACATAGCACACCCCAAAACATCAAATGACGTGACGCTGCTACACTTGGAAGAACAATACAATCTGATATTTTCTGAGGGTTCACCCTAATAAACACTACTGGCGTAATCAGGGCAAGCAAGGAGAAGATTAACATCACAGGAAATACGTAAAATTGTGATATGGTATACTATAGTCCTTGATCTTAAGTGACTTGCACTAACTGGTAAAGTACATTGGTGTTGAGATGAGAAGCGCGAGAAAATCATACAAAGCTCTGATACCAAATGTAATATTTCGCCACCGGTGGTCTAAATGCCACGGCCTAGGGTTTGTGAACCAAAAGGTGGTTTGTGAATCGAGAGAAGATGCGTTAGGAGGAAAGAGTCGGGGAAAAGTTTCTTACGGAGTAGTTCATTTTTTCCATAATTTATGAAGGTTCGACTCGGCCAGTGTATGGATAAACCCACAGCTCACCCACCACTCTTGGGTGACAGTCGATCGCACTATTCAGCCCACGGCCCACTCCAGCGACAAAATCTAAAGCGCTACAGCTAATTGAACCTTTTTTTTTGAACAAGAAATGGCGCCAAAGGCGCCTAAAATTTCATTCAACTCATAAGCAATTTACAGCATGAATTACAAGATTTTCTGAGTTAATCTGTTTTTCTGCATCTTTTATGGGACAATTGCTATTCCTATGAGTTGAATTTATACAGTTGTAGATAGGCATAGACTGATTTTGTCTAATTGCCTGATGTGCACAATTGTGAGCTACTCCATTTAAATTTCTTTTAACATGATAGATTTGTGTATTGTTGTCAGCTACTAGCATCTTGAACATTGCAATCTGTTTTCTGATTTCCCAGGGTACCTGTTGGTCTGTAATGGTCTGCTGCTTTTGCTAAGATAGAGTTGTCTGTCATAAAAGTGGGCTTCTGAGTGTGAAGTTTAACTGCAATTTTTGCCGCTACAAGCAGAGCTTGGGATTCAGCCTGTAGAACCGAAGGTAATCTGGGCATGGAGGCTTGTATGAGCGCTGTAGCATTGTGATTGTTTTCTCTAATATTGCAATATATTCCAATTCCTGAGACTGTGTTTGCTATTCCTGGAGCCTTCTTTGTTTTCCAAGTGGCATCACTGAAGAATTTTGTATCTGTTATATGTAAGTCTGTCTCTAGAGTTTCTCCTTCCCTGGGAAGTTTAGCACTGGCTTGGTTTTGAATAGTCCCTTCATTTCCTTCATCAAAGCTTCGGCTTCTTTGATAAATTGATTTTGTTTGTTCCCTTTCAATGAGATCTGTGAGGAGAAATTTGACATTTCCAGATTATCATGCATGGCTTTCGCCATTTGATAAATCTGACTTGGCGCTCCTGGTTTCCTGGCAAAAACATTGTCATTTCTAGATTTCCATAGGCACCACATGAAAGTTAAAATGTTTTCTAGAGTGGCATAGGGATGGTTCAAATTTAGAAGATTCAGTATAATCTGTGTTAGTGTATTGCTATTTTCTGCTATGACTTGGGATCTGATGAACCAAGGGTAAGAGAACCAAGCCACTCGAGCAAAATGACATGTAAAAAATAGGTGTTTATCATCTTCTTCCACACCACACCTTGAGCATAGGGTACTAATATGCTTGGAGAATTTACCTGCTCGAACTCCTGTAGGTATGGCCTTTCTCAATAACCTCCATCCAAATGCTTGCACTCTAGGGGGAATCCTTTTGCACATCCAGATTTTTTTCAATAGACCTTTCGTTTCTGGATTGAGTTGTCTTGGTCGTGGTTCCCCAAGTTCTTGCATTCTTTTAAGGCAAGCATAGTAAGCACTCTTTGTATTGCACTTTCCCGAGGGAGTAAGCTTCCAACATAGTATGTCATTCTCCTCGGAAGGAAGTATAGGAATTTGCTTGATGTTATTGGCCATGGGTTGCCTGAAGAGCTTATCTATGAGTGTATGATTCCAGCTTTTCTGGTTTGGCATCCAAAGATTATTCACTTGAGCTGGATAAGAGAATCCCTCTTGTTGGGTAAGCAGATTGTCATAGATGGTGTCCCAATCTGTGCACCAAGAGGTACTCCAAATGGATACATTTCCTTTTGCGATTTGGTAGAATAGACAATCACTAGGCACATCCGTCACACAAAGAAAGACATACTAGTACTGTACTAAACTAGGAGCAACCCAAAAAAACTATACTAGGACTAATGTTGTGTCTGCACTATGATCTCTCGGCGTAGGGCGCTTCTGATTTACAGATTAAGAGGCGGTATAATTTAGACAATCGCTTGCATTTTTTGACCTGGAAGTTGGAACACTCGATTCTAAGAGTATTTAACCAGGATGCTTTATTACTTTTTGGAACACTCGATTCTAAGAGTACCTTTTCTAAAACTGATTCCACTAAATACCTGGCTCAATAGAAATACTGGACACTTACAAAGTCTGGTAAAGCATCCAGCCACAATGACTGCAGCTCATGCCTCTACGCATACCATAAAGCCGCGAGTTGATGTGCCAGCTTGTTACAAACCCTTACGCAATACAAAAATAAAACTGAAATGAAAATTGCCTTCTAGTCGTTGGTCAAGGTAATTACGAACAACAATTAGATGAAAAAATGAATTACAACATCTCATCGTGTGTGAGGTGTGTCCTCTTCTCCTCTGGAAGGCCGTGTATTCTGCCAGCCCCTGTCGAGAATCTTAGGTATACAACCTTCCTAGACCAATTCCACCGTAAGTCACGTCACAACAATTCCACACATAGAAACACGGAACTAGCCACCCAAATTCGTGACGGGTCCCTTGAACCAGTGCCTGGCACTGAAAATCCACGACCCCAACACGAGGATGAAGAGCCCGCCGACGGCGACTGGCGTGTAGTTGAGTGTGTCCTTGGTCACCGGGTACGTGACGGGCAGCGAGAAGAGCACGGTGATGGTGGCCACCCAGAGCACGGCCACCCAGCCCACCACGACGCCGTACCGTCCGAGGTTGAACGGCCCCGGCACGAAGTACTTGCGTGCCAGCGTCACCCGGAAGAAGATGGGCAGCGCGTACGCGATGTAGAGCCCGATCGTGGCGATCGACACCATGGCCTGGAACGCCACCAGGCTACCCAGTGACTGCAGTTTTCAGTTTTCAGAGCAGGATTAGATTGGTGTGTGCCTGAAAGATTTTTCGGTGAAATGTGCGTTCTGGTGCCAGTCAATCGTTTAATTACCGGCAACGCCATGCACAGGGAGATGAAGGTCGAGAGCCAGACGGCGTTGATGGGCACCTCGTGCTTGTTGACCTTCTGCCACACGGACGACAGCGGCATTGCCCCGTCTCTCGAGAACGCGTACGCCATCCTAAGCATCAGAACGAGCGACTGAGCGATGCAGACAAATGACAATACGCCCCGTCTAATGGGAAGCAAAGCAGGGTATGATCACCTGGAGTTGCTTGTCACCGAGCTCATGCCGCAGAAGTATATGGCGACGGCAACGATTCCTAGGCAGACGATCCCGCCCACGCCGCTACCGTACCGGCTCTTGAACGCTTCGTAGAACACCTGGGCGATCGCGTACCCTCCGGCTTCATTGTCGGGGCTCAGCAGGGATGGTATGTCCTTCACCGCAAATGTGATGCCCAGTATGTATCCCCAGCCGACTACTATGGATATACCGATCGCGCTGATGATCCCGATAGGGCCGTTCGTGTCTGCGTTTTTCGTCTCCTCAGTCTGCAAGAACAGAGAACCAACAAACTGTTAGATTTGGCCGCACATTGCTATCATATCAAGATTTGCTTGGTTTTCCCCCTTACCATATGCGCTGATGCGTCGTATCCCAGGAGTGTGTACTGGCTCATGAGGAGCCCCAGGACAAAGATGTAAAGGTTGCTGTGTATTCCGGCGCTGTTGTCAGTGTTGAAATGGGTGAAGACAAACTCGGCGCTAGCCCTCTCGGTAGCAACAGTCGGCACAACAATCATCAAGACAAAGACACCTGCAGAGAACCACACACGCCCTCATCAATAAAGTGGATGCGAGGATGGTTCTTGCTCTTATTCTCTACTACTAGGTTCAATGAGAATCTGTGCGAATTAATAATCTCGTAGGTTAAGCGAGAACGCGAGAGATGTGTGACCTAGCATGTTCCAAGCAGCCGCGAACTGGCCAAAGAAGGAGAGCAAGGAGATGGGGAGGCTATTGATGATGGCGTGGCTGAGCAGGATGGCAGCGTGGATGGCGATGACGACGTACTTGGACGCCAGGTACCCTCCTCCGTTGGCGCCGCCGGTGCTGAGAAGGATGATCACCTGGATCAGCTGCGCCAGTGAGTAGTCCACGCTGGTTGTCACCGCCCACTGCAAAGCGCAGCTCAATCAATTAGCACGGAGTGAGATAAGCACTGCCAGTTCTGGCTTCTGGGAGAGATATTGTGGTGTGGGTTTACCTGTCCAACGATGTTAAACCTGCATGCAGCACGGATGAACAGCATTAGGGCGGGCCGATAAATATTGGAACAGGAGGCAAGTAATATTAGTACATGATCGTGAAGGATACTTGTTCCAGCATGGACTTATGAGTAGGTTTTGGTTACCGGTATGATATTTTTCTTGGCGGGACTAGGATTGGCGGTAGCCATAGTTACCGGACATATACCAAATGAGATTTACGACTAAAATTTAAATTCAAATTCCAAGAATATTTAAATATTTTAAGTCCTGTTTCTTGAGTAGGGAGGAGGAGAGAGTTGGGATTGAGCGATGGGGTGGGATCGAGAGAACTGCATGTTAGGAATAAGCACTCCGTATGCCACACAACCGTATACGTGTAGTATACGTATGTGTGTCTGATGTAGTAGTCTGGGTAGGAGTAGAGTTCTAATCCTAGTCGGTTAGCATCAGCTTATTGCCTAGCATATATATATGCGTGTATGCCCCTTGTAAGCACCACCGTGGAGATTGAGTAATACAAGTTGCAAGGCTCGATAGGAGCCTCTGGCCAAAGATTGTTTTCGTGCGTGCGTGTGTTGTTGCTAGAAGCTAGCTTCTGATACGTACTCCCTCCGTCCACAAATAAGTGTACATCTAGCCTTCTAAGAAATCCACAAAGTACATCTAGACTTCTTGGTATATTTTTTATGTTTAGACCCCTAGTGCATGCCTTGATTTTAGCCCCCATTAATCATTTTTGATTTTTCAATGTTGTTTTATTGGTTACTAGTATGCACAACATTTATTAGCGCCTAAATCAAAGCATCTTTTTGATTAATGAGCAGATTGATTAAAGGAATGAGGATTTTTTTACAAAAAGTTAAAGGTCTCTTGGAAACCGCGCGCGTCCACTTATTTGTGGACGGAGGGAGTACATGACTCTAATCGATTGGCTAGCTAGCCTGTTTGCCTTGGTGTGCAGGTCAGCGGATTAGGCGGATACGTGTGCGTCTCGCCGGAGATCGCTTCGTCGTCTACGTCGGAAAGTACTCGACGTACAAGGGTTGTGTTTGGTATCAGATCGGCGAGAGTAATGCCGGGTCTGGGCTAACAATTGGTATCAGAGCCTCGTGGAGGATCTCCTAGTAACGGGAGGTCATGACGAAGGAGGTGGGCGAGTCTTCCGGCGCCGCGGCGCCGGTGTCGATGCAGTATCCGCAGCACATCCGCGACAACTACACGGTGTGGGCGACCACGATGATGTGGGCGCTCGAGTCCAACGAAATCTGGGACCCTGTCGATCCCGGCGGCGATGAGTTCATGAAGGGCGCGCCGAAGTACCGTAAGGACCGACAGGCACTCACGGCCATCTGCTCGGTGATGCCGATGGACGTGAGGCAGCACCTAATCTCGAAGACATCTGCAAAGGAGGCGTGGGAGACGATCAAGACGCTGAATCTTGGTCATGCGCGTGTTCGCGAGGCGGCCCTACAAACCTTGCAGAAGAAGTACGGGAATCTGGAGATGGGAGAAGATGAGACGGTGGACGCTCGAGGGTCACTACATTGGTCAATGGGATTCGCGCGCTCGACGAGAAGCTCGAGGAGATCTCGATCGTAAGGCGTTTCCTTCGCACGGCGCCGCCGCGTTACTTGCCCGTTGTTTTTGCGATCGAGCAGTGCGTCGATCTCAAGACTCTCACGATGGATGATCTAGTTGGACGGTTCAAGGCTCATGATGAGCGGATGAAGATCACCTACGGTGATGCGGTACCGGATGAGCACGTTATGCTTACCCGTGCCCAGTGGCAGGCGGTGGCCGCCAAAGAGAAAGGCGATAAGGCATATGACAGCAGAAGTGATAAAGAAGTTTCTCGCCCAGCGAAAAAGTACATCGCAGGGGAGGACGAGGACGACGCTCCGCCGAGGAGGAAGTTTGACATAAAGAAAGTAAGATGTCATAACTGCGGCGAGCTCGGTCACTTCAAGGTTGATTGACGGAAACCACTGAAGCCAAAGCAAAGGGCTCTCATCGCCCAGGAAGGAGATGATGGACCGATGATGCTTATGCTCGAAGTATGCGAGCAGAAGGATGAGGAGGAGCTACCTTCTCCATCACCGGCTACGGAGATTGTGATTGATCACGGTCTACCGTGTGTGGATCACGTGGACAAGCTATGCGACGAAGGTGTCGTCGAGAAGCAACGGAGTGCCCCGTACCCACGTGAAACCACGGATCAGGCAAGTGAAGCTTTGGAGCTCGTTCATGGCGATATATGCGGTCCAATTTCACCCGCAACCCCGTCCGGCAGTGAGTACTTCATGCTTGTGGTGGATGATCACAGCCAATACATGTGGATTGTGTTGCTGAAAAGAAAGGATCAAGGTCTACAAGCATTCAAGAAGATCAAGGAAGCTGGAGAGGTCAAGGCGAGGGCGAAAAAGTCCCTACGCATAGATCGGGGTGGTGAATTGAAGCATAAGGTGGTGGCCATAGCACGGAGCATGATGGATCGCAAAGGCTTGCCAGGAAAGTTCTGGGGTGAGGCAGTCAACACGGCTGTCTACTTGCTGAACAGGACGCCAACTAGGAGTATAGTTGGTGGGATTCCGTATGAAGCATGGTACGGACGAAAGCCCTCAGTTGATCATCTTTGCACTTTCGGGTGTGTGGCGCATGTCAAGACGGTGTCCGGCCATAAGAGAAACTTGGCGGATTGGAGTACTCCAATGATCATGACTGGCTATGAAGAAGGCTCGAAAGCATACCGTTTGTGCAATCCCTCGACGAACAAGGTGATTGTCACGTGCGATGTAGTCTTCGAGCAAGACTTATCATGGATTTGGAACTCCACGGAGCCGGATGATACTTTTACTGTAGTTCATAGTGAAGTTGAGCATGCAGATGATCAACCTAAAAAAGACGTGTGGATGAATCGAGCGGTACATCGAGTTCATATATGTCGACGGCTGAGCCAGGAGCGCTAGGAGGCGTGACCGGACGTAGTGGTATAGGGAGGAGCGCTCCAGGCGGGTGCCCAGAAGTGAGCAGCAGCACACGATCGGCATCTGGAGGCTCGTCCAGGAGTTCTCTTTTTTTTTTTTTTGAGCCTACCAGTCCAGGCAGGCTATGTGGGCCTGAAACCACCGCAGCATGTGACCTGGATGGTTCTGCACTTCCACGTAGAAGCCCAAGACGTGGTGAGCGAGCTCTAGTTAGGGCGGGCCGCGGGCGCTTCGCAATCGTCAGGACTCGATCTAGGAGGAGTGCTGGGAGGCGAACCAGAAGCTGGCTCTCAAGGCCACACCCTGGAGCCAGAAGAGAGGAATATTCTAGCTAAATTGGGTGGAGGTATTCCTATACGGTCTGCACCAGTTTCGCTAGAAGCGGACATTCCAGAAAGAAGGCCGGATGTTGCTGTTCTGACTGGTCCAGAAGAAAGGATGAGCCTATCTCAGGCTGCATCAGAAGGGATGGAAGTTGACATCCTAGCGAGAAATAAGCAGCCACATTATGCATGTCTACAATTAATTGATCTAGCTACAGGTGATTTGTCACGTACGTGGATGCATGATGGACAAAAGAATCAGCCGGATTTGCATCGTTCATCAGGCAAGTATCTAGCTAGTGTTGCTATTAGTTGCAGCATGTACGTCTGTGTGAATCTCGACGAGAAAGTACTTCAGGGTGATCACATTTGTGAGTCGCAAGGGAGCGACGCGGAACCTCAGCTAGGAATTGGAGGATCCACAAGTGAAGAAACAAGTGCGACGTTGGGCACAGAAGAGTATGTCGTGCTATCTCCGACAGTACTGGAGACCAGACGACTACGACCGACACGAGCACGCATGCGACGCGTGTTAGACTGCTATCCGAAGAAAAAAATTCGGACGGTAAATAATCCGGTGAAGATGAAGCACACGAAGCAATGTTTGTTCATCAAGGAACCGATGAAGACTGAAGATGCGGACAAGGAAAATGGTCAGCGTCAAGCCATGGAGAAGTCGACGAAGGTAAAGTCGACGACATGGGTTCCACGAGAAACGACGAAAGCAATGTCGAGGAAGACGCCCGCGGGAAGTAGCTGGCGCATTTGGGACCCTGGTCGAGGTAAAGAACACGTCGTGCTTAGGGGGTGATTGTTAGGAATAAGCACTCCGTATGCCACACAACCGTATACGTGTAGTATACGTATGTGTGTCTGATGTAGTAGTCCGGGTAGGAGTAGAGTTCTAATCCTAGTCGGTTAGCATCAGCTTATTGCCTAGCATATATATATGCGTGTATGCCCCTTGTAAGCACCACCGTGGAGATTGAGTAATACAAGTTGCAAGGCTCGATAGGAGCCTCTGGCCAAAGATTGTTTTCGTGCGTGCGTGTGTTGTTGCTAGAAGCTAGCTTCTGATACGTACATGACTCTAATCGATTGGCTAGCTAGCTTGTTCGTTGTTTGCCTTGGTGTGCAGGTCAGCGGATTAGGCGGATACGTGCGCGTCTCGCCGGAGATCGCTTCGTCGTCTACGTCGGAAAGTACTCGACGTACAGGGGCTGTGTTTGGTATCAGATCGGCGAGAGTACTGCCGGATCTGGGCTAACACTGCAGGGTTGGTTGGGCGCCTCTGTTCAGCCTAAATTCAAACAGAGTCGAGATTTTTTGGTTGAGGTGCCCATTTACCGGAGGAGCCTGGGAAATCCAACTCTGAGATTATGAGCAGTAAATAGTATCTAAGAAAAATGCGAAATCCATCAGCAGCATCCGAGCACCTATGTGCCTTTTTTTTTTTGACAAATTTGAATAAAATATTTCATGGACTCCAAAAAAAAAACTGAAAATAAATACACGCATACATATATACATTCCGGTAGGGCAGTTGAGGCCGTTTAATTCATATGATCATATCACATAGTAAATAATTTCATAAGAATATTGTAGAGTAGCTTGAGGCTAGATCTCATGAGGAAAAAAATCACTAAGATAAAACAGAATTATTCTTCCCATAGGATTTAAATAGACATGACATCTCAATCCTATAGGATTTCTATTTCTATACTTTTCCTGCCATGTGATCCAAACAAACCCTAAAACTACTCTAAAAACGAGCAGGTAAGACTTTGGCCAGCAGCCACACTGGAAAGTTAGCGAAGATACTCCGCTATCATATGTTAATGGCTGAGCCCAAGCACCTAAAATGATAGTTAAGCTCGTGTATATTCGCTAGTGATTCTCATGTGTATAGTTTTGAGCCTTATATAGTCCATCTCAATGTCACCACAATCACATTACGCCCCATCATGTGACATGTGATCATTCGGACGAAGGTCTCTATTTCAAGAAGAAGAAAAAAATGGCCCGCAGGCCGATAACATTCAAAATTCTTCCATCGTTTGTGTTTGTATATTCTAGAAACTTAAATGGGGACATACTACAAGTTGAACGTTCAGTTCAGTGATGACATATCACAACAATCTCAACACTCAGATCGCCTGTTTTGTTTTCAGCATATAACATGTAGTGTGTTGTAATGAAACAAATCGGGTCTAAAATGAATTTGGTTGTCAAGTAAAAAAATGTGAATGCAGTAGCAAGCAAGCGATGCGTACCAGCCGGTGAGCCAGGAGGCGAAGGGGCCCCATCGTCGCTCGCTGCAGAGCTTGGCGCTCCAGAAGTAGAGACCGCCGGAGGTGGGGTAGGCAGAGCAGATCTCAGCCATGGCTAGGCCGACGATAACGGTGAAGGTGCCAGCGATTGGCCAACCGTACACCATGGTCACCGGCCCGCCGAATTCGAGACCCGTCCCGTACAACGTCGTGATGCCCGTTAGCACTGACACGATCGAGAAGGTCACTGAGAAGTTGGACAACAGCCTGCATGATAGAGTCTAAATGTCGTCAGCACAGACTTTTGATATGTGACACTTGCTTATTTGCAAATCACAAAATAGTGGAACAGTGAAGATGGATTGTGAAGAAACTCACAATAACAATAACAAAAAGCTACATATGTTTTGGGCTGAAATGGTTTAGCAGGCAAGGCTTTTCATGTCTAGTTGGGCCCTTTCTAATCATGTGTAAGTACTATATCAGTCTTAGTACATTGCTTTGCCTAAAGAAGCTAGTACTCCTACATTGCTTCCTTCACTACAGTGATACTACAGTTCAGCATTAATTACAGAGTCAAAAAAGACTAGGACACACAAATTCTTCCCCTCCTGCATTGGACAAAGCAAGTGTAGAGCATCCGCAAGCAACCGATTCATCGTTGACACACACAACCAAACACCCAACAGGCAGGCGGCAGCAGCAGCTAGTCAGAAGTAACTAGAGTCCATTTATCCACATGAAACAAACTGGACCGAATTAAACTACTGTAGTAAATCGATAGATCGGCAGGATCGATCTGCGCAGTAGCTAAACAGAACAAAGAAGATATAGCTAAACAGAGCGAATAAGAAATAGGGTCGATTTCTCGACCAGTGAGGAATGGACGGCAGTGAATGCGCACATACGAGAGATTGCGCTTGAGCTGCGGCTTGTAGCCAAGCAGCCGCAGCTTCTTGGAGTCGTAGTCCTCGCCGCCGGAGACCATGGCGGCCTCGTCGTCGCCGGCGAGCCGGCTGTAGCTGCTCTGCCCTGCCATGCTCACCCCTCCGCTTCCGCGACCTGGAGACTTGCAGTGGCTCCGAGAAGTAGAATTGTCAGCGTCTTCAAGCCCCGAGTGTGTAGCTAACTACCACTCCGAGATCAAGATGTCATCCATGTCTCAGGACACGAGCTTAAAAGGAAGACGACCAATCCGTCGGGGAGTGAGGAGAGCGTGTGGTGAGGAGGGGCCTAGTTGCCTGTCTGCCCCGATATTCCCTCGCGAGCACGTGGGTTTGATCTCCTGTCTCTGCAGTGTCTCACTCACCTAAAAGTGCCCTCCGATTAAAAATGAAATTAAGGTACCCTCGTGCAAATAATGCAGATTTGGCGTACTGTGCAGTATCACTGGCACAAGTTGCAAAGGAGATCGCGCGGGATTTGCAGGCGTGCTGCACGATTCGCTGCGATATGTTTTCTCATATTAAATCGGCATAGAATCAGTACGAATCTTTGTCGAAAAAGAATCAGTACGAATACCTGCCGCGACATGCCTCGGAAAATCGAATTGAACCGTCAAACCTCAGCTACAGAAAGGATTTTTTGAAACGGAGCTACAGAAATGATCGATTTTCACAATTTTTTTTGAAACGGATGCAATTTTTTTGTCACATCGATTAATTAAGAAGAAGGTGACAACATGGCTAGGCCCATCTAAACATCAACCGCCACACTCACCAACAACCCCAATCTCAGAGACACACCCACTCAATCCAACACATGAGAACACAATGGCACACGAACAAACACTCCAAACATCACACACCTACACCTATACCGCGCCGATAAAGACAGGCACGAGCAAAGGGTGCAACCATCAAGAAACTGCAGATGCCTTTGCTATAGCACCCCTCTTTTTGCTTCAACACTCGTTAGATTTGTCCTTCCCAAAGGCTGATCTTGGCTATCATACCTAGGGTAGGCCAAGGTGGCAAGAAAAAACGCAAATCTCTCTCGCAACGAAAGCTCCGGGCATAGGTGTCAACACCCCTGGATCAACAACCCCATCACCTACAGGAACCACCTACCTGCTGGACCAGGCATGAGTGACACTGGCGCGTCGACATCACCACCCTTCTCAAGGTCAAGCGTCTCGTGCTCAGAGGCAGCCAACACATCAGGCAGGGACGACTGGTATTAGCCCAAGATTTGCACAATTCGAAGTCTACTGTACGACGACATTAGCGCTTTTCGCTGTCTTTCTTTGCCGCAGCTAGCGGCAACCTCTGCACCACCGATGAGCTCCGTTGCATCACCTCAACGACGCAGAAGTTCACCATCACACTTCTCATGTACTTGACCTCGCTGAGCTTCGACGCGGCACAAAGCAGCCTCGGGAAAGGAGGGGACGGCCCGTCTCTGCGCGCTGGTGAGCGTGGGAGCAAGGAGTTCAGGTACGCGGCCACGATCCAACGTAGCAGCCGGAGCGGCGACCAACGCGATACAGCTCGAAGCCGCCTCATCCTCCGCACCGTCGAGCCGAGGAGGATCGGGCACCGGCAGAGCCTAACCCCTCTAGCTGCCGAGGGTAGCCACTCGTAGCTCCCCCGGCGACCACAGCGTGACCGGACTTTCTAGCACACCGTGAAGCCGACCATTCGTTCCATGCAAAAAAGGAAATTCAGTGTTTTTTTTTTGCGAAACATATTACACGCACACTCTACCCCTATGAGCACATTTGAAGGCACCTCGCGGCCCTCGCTGTTGACGGGAATATCGTCTCTCACTGAAAAATATTCCATCTTTAATGAGACACCAAAGTGTTGAACCTCGGGTTTCAACTCTGGTAGGATGAGGGTGCGACTGCCCTCCTAACCACCCAACCAGAGGTTGGTTCTTTAGTTGTATCGTGAACCCTCATGTTCGGTTCTTGTGCTAGAAAAACTGAACCCCGTGTTGGTCCAGTCGTGGAAGCTGCTGAGGTTGACTTAGACCGGGTTGCCTGTGCAGTTGGGAAGAGTAAAACTAACTGAACCTGACACCTACGTTCAGCTGACTTAGCGGAGGAGGCAGAAAGGAATTCTCTGAACTATCGTCTTCTTACAAGAACATATTCCAAGAGATGTCGCTAGCATTGGACGTGCCATTTGCTCCTAACTGCTACATTTTCAAAGAACAACTCCGCAAAGGCCGGCCTACAAGCACACGGCGCCGAGGGGGTCCTTTCCAAGTTGCCGGGACGGCGCACGATGATACGCGCATCTCTTTATGCTGATGATGTTGCGCTTTTCATTAACCCCTCCCGCCGTGATGCTGCGATGGTTAGACTCGTGCTTGACACATTTGCTGGTGTAACTGGTCTATCAACCAATCTTTCCAAGAGCTCAGCCTTGCCGATTCGTTGTGGGGCACCTTGAAGAGATACTGCAGCCTCTCAATGTCTCGGTCGAAAGTTTCCCTTGCAAATGCCTTGGTATGCCGCTCTCCTTGCAACAATTACGGAAAGGCGACTACCATGCTTTGCTCGAGAGGATTGATGCGCTCCTTGCCGCTTGGAAGGGCAACCTCATCTCTAGGGAGGGGCGCCTTGTTCTCCTTAAGAGCGTGCTGTTCTCCATGGTTATATACATGATGACAACCCACAAGTTCCCTATGTGGGATATCGAGCAAATAGAGAAGAAGTGTAGGGCCTGGTTCTGGAGAGGGGAGGGCTCATGCGATGGTGGTCACTGTCGTGTCAGCTGGTCAATTGTCTGTAGACCGAAGGAGCTTGGTGGTATGAGTGTGCACGACCTTACGAAATTTGGCCGCGCATTGCGGCTCCGATGGATGTGGCTCGCTTGGAAGAACCCCTCCAGACCTTGGGTCGGGTCCGCCTTGCCGTGTGATGAGGTAGATCAGGCGCTTTTTTCTGCGGCCACGGTGATCACGCTTGGAGATGGTTGTATTGCAAACTTTTGGAAGGACCGCTGGCTGCATGGATCATCCCCTAGAGAGGTAGCGCTATCCCTCTTTGCTATCGCCTATAGGAAGAATCGGACTGTCAAAATGGCACTGCAGGGAAATACTTGGCTTGCTGACCTGAGATTTGGGTTGTCTCCGGAGATGCTGCCTGAACTCACGGCCCTTGCTCAGCTGATTGATGCGGTGCAGCTGAACGAGACACAGCCAGACTCGATCCGTTGGAGGCTTGAGGAGTCCGGTGATTATTCAGCTAAATCTGCCTACCGTGTGCAATTCTCTGGGGCTATCTACTCTGACTTCCCGGCCACTGTATGGCATTGCTGGGCTCCCGGGAAGTGTAAGTTCTTTCTTCGGACGGCTGCTCTTGGACGAATCTTCACTGCGTATGCACTCCAAAGGAGAGGATGGGAGAACAATTATTTTTGCCAACTTTGCTTCCGCAACCTAGAGACGCCCTGGCACATTCTCACGGAGTGCCCATGGACTAGGCACGTATGGGCGGCGCTTGCCTCCCTGGCTGCGTCCCCCTCCTCCTGGACGGACATATCCTCGATCACATAATGGCTACACCTTTGCCACAATAATTCGCCTCAGGAGGCTAGGAAGGGGGTGAAATCTCTTATCATGTTGGCAGCTTGGGAAATATGGAAGGAGCGAAACCGGCGGGTTTTTTCAGCATGAGGAGCTCTCCGTCTTGGCCCTTGTGTCTCGGATTAGTGACGAGGCGATCCTTTGGAATATGGCGGGCGCAACGATCCCCTTTGATCCTGGCTGAGTTCGGACGCCTTCTTTTTTCCTTTTTCTCTCTTTTTTCTTTCGCGACTAAGGCTCCTTGTTGCCTTAGTTTTCGCTCCTTTATGTACCAAATTTCTATCTAATCAATGAATTTAGCAGCTCTCCTGCTAACATTTAAAAAAAAGTATAAGCAATGTTAACTAAGCATTTTCGTGACATGACATGTGTCATTAAATGAGAAGAGAGGTATTTATGGTAACTTGCCACGGATAAAGCTTCCAGTAGGATAAGATAGGACAGCCTTCCTACCTAGATTTTTTATAAAAACATTCGGATGCGCGTGTTTTTGCTAAATAATTTGAGTGGTCAGATATCAAAAACGGATGGTGTATGAGAAAGTTATGCTTGTTTAAGTGAACACCAGAGAAAACCAACTTTAAACCGTAAATTAAGACTAGATACTAAAAATAAACTCATTTTTAGGTGCAATGTGAATAAAATTGCTTGTCCTACAAGCATTTATCATAGATTTGACTATATACAAGATAACCTTAAGTCATTATTAATTCATGCATGCAAAATTGGAGACTT
This sequence comes from Lolium rigidum, assembly GCF_022539505.1. Taxonomy (NCBI): domain Eukaryota; kingdom Viridiplantae; phylum Streptophyta; class Magnoliopsida; order Poales; family Poaceae; genus Lolium; species Lolium rigidum. Next base: position 167,286,715 of record NC_061513.1, on the reverse strand, counting down.
CGAGTCAAATTAATATCTATCACATGCATCCTTATATATTTACTATCTTTTTTATTTATATCACATGCTGACAAGGGATTAACTTGTCAATGCCTATGGATTGTAGGCTAGGGTTTAGTTAGAAGTAGAGGGCAAGTAGATCTCGAAGGTTTCAGTCGAAAAGTACTCGACGAATATGAAAACTAGGGTTTGCAGACAATGATTCGATGATTTCCTCGTCCCTCGACTCCCCCTTTATATAAGAGGTGGAGCCGAGGGTTTCGTTTTGTACAAGTTACGAGTCCGGGACGGTTTCTAACTCATCCCGCCGGATTACAAATAACACTTCCTATTACAACTCTATCTTTTCCTTTAACACATCTTGGGCTTCCGAATCTTCTTATTCTTCGGGTAGTGGGCCTTCAATAAACCCCGGGTACTATATTCGGCAGGCCCATTTGGGATGCCTATGTCGGTAGCCCCAGAGATTTTGCTTGAATCGTAGAGTCGGGAAAATCTCCATGCATTTATTTTTACCCGAAAACTCTAACTTTTATACTTTTCTCGTAAAATTCTATATTGTACAGGGATATTGGTAATTGGGGCTAGTTCATCTGACGGATCAGGTACTAGTTAACTGCTCTAGTGGCAATCCGCAAAAACCTACTTCAAAATCACGTCCCTGGACATGATCTCGGGATACTCGGTGTAAACTTCGACGGGTGCCGCTTAAGGTCTTACCATTCCGTCGAGTCCCGGTCAAATTTATCGAGTACCTAACGCGTCCGTTAGGATTTTTCTTCGTATCTGTTGATACGGATAAAAGTAGCGAGAGCGCGAGTCTTCGGCGATGCCACGCCCAGCGAGAATAGATCTGGGTCTTACCTTCGCAAATTTGCGGCATTCGGAAATTGATCGCAACTTTGGCGTTACGAGAATATATTGTCGAGTGCTTTTCCGGCTGTTGGAATGGCACATTTTATCGAGTCAAATATGACTTATATTAATCTCCCGATGGGAGTATATGTAGAGTTAATTATAACTCGAAATATACTCTCTTGCTGTTCTATCTTTCTTTTTTTTTTCCTTTTTATATTTCATCGGGCACGCGAACAGCGTTCCCGATGGGAGTAGCCCCCGAGGCTACAGCCAAAAACTTGTGCTTGGTTGTAGGCTCAACATTTTAGTCCACCTTGTCGCTATATTGCCAGTATCTCCCGATAATCTTTCTCTTCTCCTTTTTTTTTTTTTTTTTTATCTATCGGGTGCGCGAACAGCGCTCCCGATGGGAGTAGCCCCCGAGGCTACAGCCAAGAACTTGTGCTTGGTTGTAGGCTCCCACAATTTCTATATTTGCCATAGTCGAAACTTTACTTTTTTCGAAGTAGCCCCCGAGCATTTGGGCAAAAACTTGTTTCTGACCAAAGGCTCCCGAAGTATGCAAATAACTCATCCTGTCACCATTCTCCTTTTATTTTTCTTGTCGACGCATTTTCCCTTGGCAAATTTTCTTCAACTCTATCAATGGTCGAGATTTTTCTGTTTTGTGGGTCCATCGTTTCCACCACGTTGACACGTCGTGCAAGTGGGGGACACACGTCCTCCGCTTTTTCTGGCGCACGTACGGGAACGCCTATCCCAGTAAAAATACTTTTTGCCCTTGTATCTAGAAGATCTATTCTCACCACACGATTTCCTCATCCAACGGCACACCGCTTCACCCAATTCTTATATAAACCTGTCTTCAACCTCCGTTCATCCCCTTGCTTGCGCCGCTCACCTGTTCCTCTTCGCAAATCTTTCCCTGCGCCCAACTCTCTCTGATTTTTCCGCACTCACATACATTGCTCTGCCCATTGCCGTTGATGCCACCGCGCGTGCGCCTAACTCGCCACAGCACTCCAGAATCCGCAATGGCTGCTGAAGATCTTGAGTGGGAGAGATCTAAAATCTCCAATCAGGACGTCAACCTGATGAAAAGGCTTGGCCTTATGAAGAAGGAAGACGCCATCCGCTTTCCCAGCGAAGAAAGCTATCCCAACCCTCCAATGGAGTATCGGGTTAGTTTCGTTGATCATCTCATCCGTGGCCTCTCTCCCCCAATCCATGATTTCCTCCGCGGTCTTCTCTTTGTTTACGGGATTCAGTTGCACCAGCTGACTCCCAATTCGATCCTTCATATTTCTATTTTTATCACTCTTTGTGAATGCTTCCTTGGAGTCGCTCCCAATTGGGCTCTTTGGAAGCGCATTTTCTCGCCTTCGCCGCAATGGCGCGCACAACGCCACCTACAACATAGGTGGCGTAGTTATCTGTGTCCGAACCGATGTCGATTATTTCGACGTCAAATTTCCCGATTCTGTCCAAGGATGGCGCAAGAGGTGGCTCTATATACACGAAGAAAGCGCCAATTCCGTGGAACACAACATAGTTCCCTTCGACGGAAACGCGAAGATTCAACGCCGCTACTCCTGGGACGCCGAAGCTTCCGAAGAAGAGAAAAAGGCGACGAAGCTCTTATGTCTCGTATTCATCAACTTCAAAATACTCGAGGCAAGGAGTTATCCGGTGTCCAAATCACTTGCCTATTTTCTTAGGATTAGAGTACAGCCTCTTCGAGCTCGCAAAAATCCCCTTTGGACGTACTCGGTGCCAATGACGCCAATAGGCTCTCCAATGATCTTTACGTGAAGGACTTGGAGAAGCTTATTCGAAGAATTACCTCTCTGAGTAAGAAGGATCCTATTCCTTCCTCCTGTCGCGTGGCACCCTACAACTCCACCAATCCTCTCCCCGAGGTATTTTGTCTTCTCGATTTTTATCTTGTTGTGAATTTTCCCTGCATCTCATTACATTGATATCTCTCTATTTTTCCCTTTGTCGCTATTTTCTTGTAGGATCACCCTACTATGGCTTCCCTTCCTCCTCTTCCTGAAGATGGAGAAGTCGAAGAAATGGGCATTGTTGCTGACGAGAATCAAGAAGCCCCGTCCTTTGTGAATGATCCCGTGGATTCTCGAAAGTCTGCGGGATCTTCCGAGGACACCACGTCAGTTCAATCTCCTCCTCCCGCTGTTTCCCCACAAAGGAAAAGGAAGAGGAACGATGTCGAAGATTCCGGCAGCTTCCAAAGCCGAAGAAGTTGTTCCTTCTCCTCCGAAGGCAACTTATGATCCTTATGTTGCATCCCTCGTCAGCTCGTAAGTTCCTCGGCTTCCTCTTTATTTCTGTAATCGAAGTTTTTCCTTGCCTTGCTTTTTATGCTATTGCTCCTTAATCGCAGTGATGACGAGGAAGAAGTACCAACTTGTGACGTAGCTCCTCGGACGAGCACGTCACACACTTTAGTTATTTCAGAGAAACCTGTTGAAGGAGAAGAATCGTCGCCTCCTCAACAGGATGTTGATACATCTATTCTTCCTTCAAGCCCCCTTGTCCCTTCGCCAAAAAGGGCAAGGGTTGAAATGATCGTCGAGCCTCCTCCTCAATTGAGCAGCTCTTCGTCGCAGCTCTTGGATGATGTAAGTTTATCGAGATCTATATTTCTTCTATTTTGCTTGTGGACCCTTACTTTTTGTAATGCCGAGGTTTTTCCCTTCTTTTCTTCTTCTTTGACAGCCTATGATCAAGGATCTTATCCGCATTGGGTCCCAATTTATTGGGTACCGCCAGTATGCCTGCAGAGCCGAAGGTAACAACTTTTATACTTGCTGGTTTTCCTTGATTTTTTTACTCCTGCTGCTTGTCGCTATTTTTGATCTTTCTTCTCTCTCTTTTCCACATCTCAACGAGAAAAACTTGCAGAGGCTAACAAACGTGCCGAGACACTTGCTCGAAAACTCGAGCAAAGTGAGACGGCTCGCAAGAAAGCTGAACTTGCCGCTAGCGAAGCTAAAGCTGAAGCTGATGATGCCAAAGCAAAGGCCGCTAGTGTCGAAGAATTGCAGCAAAGGCTCAAAGATGCTTGAATCTGCCTTACACGAGCAAAAATCTGCACGGGCTGCTCGTGAGCAAGGGGTCATCAAGCGTTTGAAGTCGCAAAGTCGACGTACGGCTGAGTAATATCCTCAATTTCTTCTATTTTGTTGCATTTCCTGTATCTTGATTCTCGACTAACGTTTTGTCTCACGTGGCAGCCCAAACAGATCAGGATTATGATCTGGAGAATCCCGTCAATGACCCTCTCCTTGACGCACTCTCTCTTTTGGAATTGCATGGGCGCGAAATTCGTGAAGGCGTGGCCAATGCCAGTGCGGGTTTGTCGGCGTTGTTCCCCTACTTCTTCCCGAAGAAAGAGGAACCTTCGACTTTCCTTGACCTTGCCAAGCTTTTCAATTCCTCGGAAGACCTTGGGCTGAAGATGCGCCATGAAAATATGAAAGTGGCCGTTGAAAACACCGTTGCTACGGTTGCTGACAGCCAACGGACTCTAGATCGGATGAAAGTTGGCGACACCGATCGGATAGAACAGTCGAGATGGAAGTCACTGATTAAGGCGGCCAAGCCCAATACGAAGAAAATCTTGGCGTATCTCGGAATCAAGCCAACTTCGACTCCTAGCTCCTCGAGGCCGGAGGTCTAGTTGCATGCCTCCTTGTTTCCTTTTCTGTTTCTTTTGCTCTTGTCGCCGTTTTAGCCTTGGCGACAATTATTCACTTAGTCTTCCTGGAGAACTTTCTTTTGTAATACCCATGTAAATATTCTAGCAAGTAATGAAATTTCCCTTCGTGCTTTTCATTGATCCTGGGCCTTTCTTTTCCGAGTTAATATTTGATAACTATTCGACTCCTCCTTGCTCGCGTCTGCTTCACCTGCATCTTCATTCTCGAAGAAAATACTAGTCGACCCTAGTCTCCTCGAGAGTTCATCAAGCGGACATTTGTCGGAAGATTTACAAGAACTTCGACAACAACTTCAGTCTATGAAGAAACAAACTTTGGCCATGATGGAACAATCTCGAAAAGCCTCTGAAGGAGAAAAACTTGCTCTTCACCAAGCCGAAGAAGCTGTGGCTGCTAGGGATGCTGCTGTACTGGAAGCAAAGGGAGCCACAACCCGAGAAAATAGTATGCTTGAGCTAATGTTAGAAGCTAGCACCGATATGCTAGGTACGTTTTTGCCTTCTTTTGATGCCTCTTCCTTATCTTGCTTGTGCCTTTCTTCCAATTTCTTGCCCTGTCGCTTTTAACGAGGCTCGGTTCTTGATTCTGCTTGCCGAAGATCAGAGAGTGAATGAGAGGACAAATCTTCTTGTTAATCTCTCCCTTAATCATGGGTGTTTGTTCTGGGCCACTCCTGAACGAACCCAACAAATTGTCAGGTTCCAAGATCGTGCTTGCCAGGTGCGCGATTTTCTCAGCTTTTGCACGTCGACATTAACCCTTGTCTATAGGAATCTGTTTCCGCGAAACGAGGTTCCAAAAACTCTTCCCGAATTATTGGAGGTATTCAGAGATGCTCCTCGCATCCACAACTTTGTGCGGGCTCAACTCACTGCTGGAGCGAGATTTGCCATGATTATGATAAACATTTGTTACCCCAAGTTGGACCTGACGAAGATTGTTGCTGGTTGCCTGGCCAAGAAAACGCGTCGGAAAAATGATATTGACTCAATCGATGCAATGGTAGCTCCTGTGGCCGAGTCGATGATAGATGAACTTCTTCGGATGGACTCAGAGTTCTTTACCAAGGGTTCTTATGCTGAACATAAAACAACCAGGGGTTTGTCGGTAGATACTATCTTGGGGTTTAATTGACTTGTATCATGTTAGAAACCTTGTATTTCATATTTCCGAAGGAACTCATTGTTTGTTGCTGAGGTCCTCTATGTTGTTGAAGCCCCCGAGCCTAACTGGGCGAAGATTGCACTATTTTTCCTTACTTGAAATCTATTTTTTCTGCTGGAATAAGACATCTTTGTTTGTCCTTTGGGTAGATTACCCATTTTTGAGTATCTTTGATGTCGAAGTTCTATATTTGCATGGCGAGGTTTTTGAACCAAGGCACTTATGTTTTTTGATGTGTACACTATATTTATGATTCTTTGTCTCCCGATTTTTTATATTTGGCGAGGTATTAATGTACCAAGGCGAAATATTTCAGTGAATCTATATTGTATGTATTTTGAGACTTGGGCGTTTGAGCCCCCGAGCGTGTCGAAAAATAAGAAGTATATCTCCACTATCTTTATTATATTGTAGCACCACGAGCCCGCCTCATTAAAAACCTTTCCCGGCCCCACTCGGTGCCCGAAAAAGGAAAAGAGTGCGTCCGAAAACTCGTGGGCGTTTCGGTACATTGAAGTTTTTACAAGGACTATTTTTTAGCTCTAGGCGTAGAACCGCCCTGAGTTGCGCCACGTTCCGGGGTTTTGCTCCTCCACCCTGTCTTCTTGTCCTTTATTCTGTATGCTCCTCCTCCAATTACTTCCGTGACGATATAGGGACCAAGCCATGGTGACTCGAGTTTTTCATGACTTTTTTGCGTGAGCCGAAGAACTAAGTCCCCCACTTGAAAAGATCTTGGCCGCAAACATCGACTGTGATAATTTTTCAAGTCCTGTTGATATTTGGTTACCCGAGATAGTACTTCGTCTCGAGCTTCGTCGAGTGCATCTACATCGTCTTCCAATGCTGTTTTTGACGCTTCTTCATCATATCTTGTGACTCTAGGGGAGTCGTGCTCTATTTCTATTGGAAGTATCGCTTCCGCGCCATGGACTAGAAAAAACGGGGTTTCTTGTGTCGCCGTATTTGGTGTTGTTCGGATGCTCCACTGACACACTTGGTAGTTCTTCGAGCCAGGTATGTCGAGCTTTTTCTAAAGGTCCCAACGGACGTTTCTTGATGCCATTGCAGATTGATGCCATTGGCTTTCTCGACTTGCCCATTGGTTTGAGGATGTGCAAGCGATGCGAAGTTCGACTTGATACCCACCTCTTTGCAATAGTCTTTGAATTCATTGGATGTGAAGTTGCTTGCCGTTGTACGTGACGATGCTTGTGGGGCACTCCAAACCTGAAGACGAGGCCTTGTATGAATTTTACTGCAGATGCTCCGTCTGGTGAATTTATCGGCTTCGCTTCTATCCACTTTGTAAATTTGTCGACAGCTACTAGCATGTACTCCTTTCCTCCTGGCCATGATTTGTGTAACTTGCCCACCATATCGAGTCCCCATTGTGCAAAGGGCCACGACAAAGGTATTGGTGCTAGCTCTGTCTGCTGGAGAGTGAGGTTTTGCGGCAAACCTTTGACACGCGTCGCAAGTTCGTACTATGTCCTTAGCATCCTCAATTGCTGTTAACCAGTAGAATCCTGCCCGAAAAACCTTGGCTGCGATAGCTCGACTACTTGCATGGTGGCCACATATTCCTTCGTGCACATCCTTCAGAATTATTCTTCCTTCTTCAGGTGTGACGCACCTTTGCAAGACGCCTGAAATACTTCGCTTATATAGTTCTCCCTTAACCACTGTGAAAGCTTTGGAGCGTCGAATTACTCGCCTTGCCTCGACTGGATCGTCGGGTATTTCTTTCCTGAGGATGTATGATATATATGGCTGCATCCACGGTGTCTGTATTACCATGACCAGGTCTTGCTCTTCTTCTTCTTCCTCTTGCTTCTCCTTGGTAGCCCCCGAGGGTTTCTTCTCCTTCTTTTTTGATTTGGTCGACTCAGTGGATCTCTCTCGTAATCTCTTCCCAAAATACACCTGGTGGGACCTGCAAGGCACCTGCGACCCGATGTTTGCAAGAACGTCGGCTTCGTCGTTGCTCAATCTACTAATATGATTTACTTCGCATCCATCGAACAACTTCTCGAGCTCATTGTACACCTCCTTGTATGCCATCATGCTATCATTGACTGCGTCACATTGGTTCATAACTTGCTGAGCTACCAACGCGTGAATCGCCAAAGATTTTTAATCGAGTTGCTCCGCAGTCTTTCGCCATCTTCATCCCGTGTATGAGAGCCTCATATTCTGCTTCATTATTAGATGCGTTAGGGAACGTCATCCGAAGGATGTATTTCAACTTGTCGCCTTCGAGGTGATATGAGTACTACTCTGCGCCAGCCCCTTCTAGTCTCTTGGACCCATCAAAGTTCATAGTCCAGGTTCTCGACAAATCTGGAGGTCCTGTATTTTGCAACTCCATCCACTCTGCGATGAAGTCCGGCAGTATTTGCGACTTTATTGCTTTTCTTTTTCGTACGTGATGTCCCGAGGGAAAGTTCTATTCCCCAAAGGGAGACACGACCCGTAGCTTCTGGGTTGTTCGGTATATTTGACAAGGGAGCTTCGTTGACCACTATGATCGGGTGTGCCGAAAAATAGTGGCGCAATTTCCGTGCTTGTCGTGAACACTCCATATGCTAGCTTTTGGTGCTGAGGGTACCTTTGTTTTGAGGGCGACAAGACTTCGCTCACGAAGTATACTTGGTCGCTGCACTCCATGGATTTTCCCTTCTTCTTCCCTTTCGACAACTAACACCGAGCTAACCACTTGGGGTGTGGCTGCAATATACAACGGGAGAGGTTCCTTTTCCTTTGGAGCCACCAGGATTGGTGGTGTCGAGATTTTTCTCTTCGGATCCTCGAAAGCTCTATCGGCCTCTTCGTTCCACTGGAATTTATCTCCTTGTTTTATCGGTGCATAAAATGGTAACGCTTTTCTCCTAACCAGGCGACGAATCTGCTCAAAGCTGCGACTCGGCCGGTTAGGCTGCTGTATTTCTTTCAACTTCGTTGGCTTCCTCATTGTTACTATGGCTTGTATTTTGTCGGGATTTGCTTCAATCCCTCTTGCTGAAACTAGAAATCCCAGAAGTTCTCCTGCTGGGACGCCAAAAGAACACTTCGTCGGGTTTAGCTTGAGGCAGAATTTGTCGAGGTTGTCAAAAGTTTCTTTGAGATCCTCGATCAGCGTTGCCCCCTTTTTTGATGTTATGACGACATCATCGATGTATACTTGCACGTTTTTTCCGATCTGTGTTGCTAAACACTTCTGCATCATCCTCTGATATGTTGCTCCCGCATTTTTTAGACCAAAGGGCATTGTCTTGTAGCAAAACACGCCGTAAGGTGTAATAAACGCTGTTTTGGCTTCATCATCTTCTTTTAACCTGATCTGGTTATAACCAGAGTATGCATCCAAAAAGGAAAGACGTTCACAACCTGCCGTGGAGTCGATGATTTGATCGATCCTTGGGAGGGGAAAGTGATCCTTAGGGCAATGTTTGTTGAGACACGTGAAGTCGACGCACATGCGAAGGACTGTCGTGTTTTTCTTCGGCACCATCACTGGGTTAGCTACCCACGTGGCTTCTGTAGATATTTCTCTGATAAAACCAGCTTCCTCTAGTCGATTTATTTCTGATAACATGGATTTGCGGTTTGGTTCCGAAAAACGCCGCAAAGGTTGTCTGATTGGTTTCGCTGTTGGATCCAAATTTAGGTGGTGCTCGGCAAGTTCCCTTGGTACTCCTGGCATGTCAGCTGGACACCATGCGAAGATTTTCCAGTTCTCACGGAGGAACTCGACGAGCGCGCTTTCCTATGCGATATCCATGTTGTTTGCAATGGATGTCGTCTTTTTTGGATCTGTCGGGTGAATCTGCACCTCCTTAGAATTTTTCTCTATGTTGAAAGTTGATTCTTTGTTTGGCCTTCCAACGTCTGGCGATACGTCGTAATCGGTCATGCTTTTCGATGCCAAGTATTCAGCTTGCATCCCGAAGGTTTCTGATAACCGATGGAAATCCTTGTCGCACTTATCAGCTAAGGCAAAACTCCCTTTGACCGTGATTGGTCCCTTGGGTCCAGGCAATCTCCATAACAGGTATGTATAGTGTGGTACTGCCATGAATCTAGCATATGCTGGTCGTCCCAACAAAGCATGGTATTGCGATGGAAAATCCACGACTTCAAACTCCAATTTCTCGATTCTATAATTTTCTCGGGTTCCAAACTGAACGTCGAGGTTGATCTTTCCCAATGGGTAACTTGGTTTTTCCGGTGTGATGCCGTGGAACCTTGTGTCCGTTGGCTTCAAGTTTGCTAAGGATATGTTCATCTTCCTCAATGTATCTGCATACATAAGGTTTAAGGCTGCTGCCACCATCTATGAACACTCGAGAAACATCAAAACCCGCAATAGCCGCCTGGCAGAATAAGTGCGACTGCCGCTGGTCGAGGAACTTGCTTGCGGATGATGCTGCTATTGTGAAGCCGATATCTTGTCCTGACCAATTAAGGTGCTCAGCTGTTGGTGGAGGCATTTTCTCTGCCATAAACACCTGTCGTGAGATTACTTTTTGAGCTCTATTGGACGGCCTTCCCTTCTGAATCATCGACACTGCTCCGTTGGAGTTAGGATCAACATAGGGTGGTGGTGCGGGTGCTGCCGCTATTCTGAGCTGGTGTCGATTGTCCTCTGTAATCGCGGGAGGTGGCGGTAGATGAACTTCGCTCCTAGGCTCCCGAGGGTTTCTCTGTGCTGCTCGAGCGTGAGCATTTTCTGCACATCTGAACATTGCTTGGAAATTTCGACAGTCTTTCTGCAGGTGCCCTGACTGTCTTTTCCCGTTGCTGTCGAGGAAGAAGTGCATTTGGCACGGTCCGTTCAGCATTTCTTCGGGGGACACGAAAGGTCTTGGAAACCTCGGCCCACTATTTTGTCTATTGCGGGAGTCGTCTCTATTGTCGCTTCTCTGTTCATTGCTTCTCTGATAATCATCTCTATTATTTCCTCCTGCGCTGGCTCGGAATCCAGCCGAAATTTGCCCTGGAGCGTCGTAGTTCTGATACTGCCGAGGAAATCGTCGCCTCGATTGATAATTTCGACCACGGTCCTCCTCTGGCGACCCGTGTCGTTTATTGTGGACAGCGTCTTCTCCGTCTGCCCATCTATTTGCTATCTCCATCAACGCGGATACTGTTTTTGGATTAGTCCTTCCCAAATCCTCGACAAAATCTCCGCGCCTGATTCCTGCGACAAACGCATCTATTGCTCTCTCGTCAGATATATTTTCTGCCGAGTTTTTTATGATGTTCCACCTTTGGATGTATTTTCTCATTGACTCATCGGCTTTTGTCGACACGCCCTCAGCTCTTCTAACGACGCAGGCTTCTTGCATGTGGACCTGAAGTTCTTGACGAATACGTCCTCGAAACTTTCCCAGCTGTCGATGGATCCTGGCGGAAGTTTTTTGATCCAAGATCGTGCGGCTCCACTTAAGTGCACCTGAATACTTTGCATGGCTGTTGCTCTAGTTCCTCCAGATTAGCTTCACCGTCTCGAGGTAATCAATTAGCCAGTCCTCCGGATCTTGCAGGCCGTCGAACTTTTTGAAGTGATCGGGTAACTTGAATCCTGAAGGGACTCGAGTTTTTCGGACTCTTCTCGTGAAGCACGGTAGACCGCACATATCCTCGTCATTAAGCTCCGGGGACTGCCGATGATCCCTTCTGCTTTGCCTTGCTCTATCGACCCTTGCTTGTACTCCTGTGTCTCTTGCTCCACTTGGTCCTTCAGGAACTGCCGCCGTTGCTGCCGCAGGTCGTGGACTATTTTGCCTTGCCGCTCCTTCGGGAGGCGTTGCTACGAACGCTGTCCCCATAGCTCCAACCCCTGCCAACGCCATGTTGTATAATGTTTCCCTTGGATCTCACGGGGGTGGCCTGGATGCAAGGATGTAAGCTTGTGTCGCCATATACCCAGCTTCGGTGTCTTAGGGATAATATTTCCTCTTGTATCTATCGACATAAAAGACATGTCGAGGTTTTGAACCAAGAACTCTCTTCTCGCTTCGGGTATGTGTTGTAACCTTGATCTTCCTCTGTTCCGAGCCTCCCTGTGGCTATCACCCGAAACTCTAGATTGTCCACTTAGATCTGCCCTTCTCCTGCTGGATGCAGAAGCTGCCTCCTTTCTCCTGTTCAACTCAGTTGTCTGTTTTTCTATTTCTCGGGCAGTTCGTGCGAGCATATATTGGTAAGCTTGCAGTTCTTGAGCTGTAGCTGTCGTCGTCATTGGTTCTGAACCATCTATGGCTTTTGCCGCTCTATCCCGGAGCTGCCTGTGGAAGTTGGACTCGACGCGTGGTGTGGGCCCGACATATTTAGTGCCCATACCTCTCCTTAGATCCGAGGGATCGACAAAAGGATTTCCCAACTCGTCGAAAGCCTCGATGTTTCCTCTTGATTTTCGATAGCATAAATCCGATGATACTTTGTACTTAGATCTATGTTGGGTTCGGTGACATCATTGTTGAGATTGATGAAGACCTTGCCCATTGTGAGAGATTTGTCGATGAAGTCGTAACCTGTCGACATCGCTTGAGCCATCGCTTATATATGAGTCCGCGGATGACTCAAACGATGCGTTGTTCGAAGGTCTTGGCGAGTTTCTCTCTTGCTCGATGCTGACGTAACGTGTTGCCGAAGTTTCTTCTTCGACTCAGTTGACGATGCATAGCTTGAAAAATCGAGAATCGACCGCCGACGATCCCGACGAAATCGGAATTTCGACACGATACGATCCTTCCTTCTCGACGCGAAAGTGGAACCTTCCGAACGTCATCTCCAAGGGCTCCGCCGGATACGCATATGCATCCAAACGGGAGGGTGGGTGAGGAACAAAATCAACAAGACCAGCAGCGATCTGTTTACCTCGATCCATGGTGTTGCTTCCGGTTGACGATGTCGAAGATCTTGAACGTGCCATCGAGATCAGATCCTTACGCCTCTAATTCCCAGAGACGGCGCCAATTGACAAGGGATTAACTTGTCAATGCCTATGGATTGTAGGCTAGGGTTTAGTTAGAAGTAGAGGGCAAGTAGATCTCGAAGGTTTCAGCCGAAAAGTACTCGACGAATATGAAAACTAGGGTTTGCAGACAATGATTCGATGATTTCCTCGTCCCTCGACTCCCCCTTTATATAAGAGGTGGAGCCGAGGGTTTCGTTTTGTACAAGTTACAGAGTCCGGGACGGTTTCTAACTCATCCCGCCAGATTACAAATAACACTTCCTATTACAACTCTATCTTTTCCTTTAACACATCTTGGGCTTCCGAATCTTCTTATTCTTCGGGTAGTGGGCCTTCAATAAACCCCGGGTACTATATTCGGCAGGCCCATTTGGGATGCCTATGTCACATGCATCCCTATATATTTATTATTTTTTTATTCTCTAGTTTAAATAAAATGAGATCAAATGACAACTCACTTGGTCTTCCTTGGACAAATGTTTTAGAAACACTAAGTGGACAACATTATCAAATACCACTTCATGCATGATATTTCATGGGCTCAGTTAGTCATGCAAAATGAGTTTTATCGGGCATGATCGATGCATTGGCACCCCTCCGGCCAGCCACTTAGCCCTCTCTCAATTGCTCGCATTCATCTCCGACACCATCACAGAAGAGTGGAGGTTGCCATCGAGGCCCACCACCATTTCTCCTCTTCTTAGTACTATCGAACATGGCCATTTCCGATCTATCTAATGCATCTGGTCTCACTTTTCTATGGTGCTTCGTGGTAGTCGCTCGCATCACAGCACCATCGCTACCCTAGCTAGTCGACACCCTCTCGGAGCATTGTGGACACACCCGGCTCTATTTTAATGCACAGACCACCTCACGCTCTTTTCATGCACCATCACACTCCCCTAGCACCCATTTGTCCACACTAGAATAGGAAAACACTAGTTTTATCTCCATTGCTCGCATTCGTCTCCGACACTGTCACAAAAGAGTGGAGGTTGTCGTTGATGTCCACCACCATTTCTCCTCTTCTTGGTACCGTTGAGCGTGGCCCTTTCCTATCTATCTAACTCACCTGGTCTCGCTTCCTATGGTGCTTCGTGGTAGTCGCTCGCACCATCGCCACCCAAAAGCAAGCTAGTCGACGCCCTCGCAGAGTACCATGGAGATGTCCTGGATCTATTTGAATGCACAAACCACCTCTCGCTCTTTTCATGCTCCACCACACTCCCGTAGAAACCATATGTCCACACCAGGACAAAGAGATACTGGTTCTCTCTCCATTGCTCGCATTCGTCTCCAACGCCGTCACAGAAGAGTGGAGATTGCCATCGATGTCCACCACCATTTATCCTCTTGTTGATATCGTTAAACGCAGGCCCTTTCCTATCTATCTGAAGCACCCCGTCTCGCTTCCTATGGTGCTTCGTGAAAGTCGCTCGCATCGTGGCACCGTCGAAGGTCACTCGTCTAATCGTTGTGGATCTCTTTCTCAGGATCCCCTCGTACCCACGCATGCATCGTCCCAACCTGTCATTTGTTGCAGTGGCATAACCGTCCCCTTATAAAGCAGCCCACAATCAGCTGGTAACGGTCAAATGCTTCGGGCGGGAGATTGTAGATCAGAGGTGTCATTACCGGACCCGACACAACGCGGCCCCACTCGCCAACACGTTACCGTCGTGGTGGAGGACTGAAGCTCGCGGTGACGGTCAAGGCCTTTGACACGATGACAACTCTCCGTCCGACCGTTTGTGAGAGTATGAGACAAGATCTTGGGCAAAAGCGAGGAAAAGTTTAGTGGATGGGGAAAAGTGACAACTAACAAAGGAAGGGCACATAAATAGAAATCCCGTGAATTTTCATTCGAAAGTCATGTCATTATTAAGTTTGGATATCTTTCAACATTTTACAATGTCTTATAAATGTTTCAATTATCATCGAGAGCATAGTAAGAATAAATCATTGAAATGTGAACATAAAGACTTCTCTGACTCATATGAATAACTTGTCTTGTGAAATGCAAAACACACTAATAAAGTTCACACTTATAATGACTACAAATTTATTCAAATCCACAACTAAAATGTTGATGATAAATATAGAAAAAGAGTGTTGTCGGCCATCAACATCTTTCTTTCCATCAACACGCGTGTCTCCTCTCCCCACAACAACTCCTCACGCAGCATGTCCTGTTTTCAAGTAAAACAGAACAAGTATAAAATACTTAGTGAACCGTAATAAGCGTTGGTAAGAAAAAACATTTATAATGCGTATATTAAATATGCCTCATCCGTCGAAGACTTCTCCTGCTATAGGATCTACCTTCAGAGTTCTTAACCCATCTTGGATACCATGAAAAGTAAACATTCTCTCTTTCATGACATATCCCTTGATAAGATCTTTGTAGCTGGGAGGGAGCAAGCGCAACACCCCATGTACAACAAATTTGTTGGTCATTTGGTATCCCTAGACATGCACCAGGTTGGCATGAATTCTACGCATGTTTCTCAGGTACCTCTCCAAGCAACCTTTTTCCTCCAACTTAGTTGAAAGAAACTCATCTAGGGACTTATAGCTTATTTCCCTAACCTCTGTTGCGAACAGTTGACTTGAGTCCATCAATCACGTCGAAAGCGTTGGTGTCGGAAAACTGCACTTTCAACTCAGGAGCCATGGCGCAAAGCATAGCGCTTTTGACTACTATGCCAAGTATCGGTGAGTGTGTTATTCATTCTTATCATCCTCATCTTTGAAGTCATTGGGTTCATATCTCAGAGGTTCCTCTATCACGAAGAGCACGTTACTAGTTCTAAGGCCATTCCTCAGGCGTTGATACCATTCTATGAAGTTGGACCCATCATTTTTAAGTTTCCCTTCACGCACAAAAGCACGAAGGTGGACAAGCACATAGGAATTCGACATCTCCTACGAAGATATTTGCAAATACATTAAGACTAAGTTCATAATTAATGAGTTCAACTTATAATATAATTATTAAAAGACCGCCACCTAAACTATCATCCCTAAGAATGTTTTAGTCATTACACGACCTCGATTTACTACACCACCCCTGATCGTCAAGACCAGCGGCATAGTTGCAAAGGTGGACATCGAAATGTCGATCACATCATTTATGTGACTCATGCTCGATCTTTCGATCTCTCGTCTTCCAAGGCCATCTCTGTACATGCTAGGCTCGCCAAATTAATCTTCATGTATTCGCAGTGCAACGTGGCTTACACCCACGATATACTAACGCTAATATGCATGACACCCGATCGTCACGGCCTGCCTCATAACGGAGAACTTCCTTGGTGGTGCACACTAAATGAGAACACTTTATTGGTATTAAGTCCACGGATCATCTTATTTAATGTTAGCATTATGTATCTAACTCTAGTAACTAATAAGATGCGTCAAAGGTGAAAGTGCATGGAGCCCACATGTGCGGTTTTGGTAATTAATGATAATTCCTATGGACTAATGTTTGCATTGAGTTATATTTGTAGGAGATGTCCATAGGAAATGCTTTAACCATATGTTAGCTTCAAGGTTGCAATAAAAAGAAATTTACAAATATCAAGTGACAAGTATGTCTTGAAGAAGAAGATTAAGTGAGCTCATGTGTAGCTTGAAGACATCAACATAACGAAGAAAGAAGAAATGAGATGCAATTTAAAGATGAGCCAACTCAAAGAGATCATATGCTTGAATCTTGTAATTTATATGGTGTTCATAGATATGTGAAGATGCACCGAAGAAGAAGCTCTCCCATAATGGAGTATGGGGGAGCAATCCACAAGACTTCATCAAGCAAGCACAATCAAGAAAGGTGTTTCATCTTGTTGCGGTCAAGATCGTTTCATCGAGCTCAAGTGGAATGCGCAAGGTTAACGTTTTCTCTAGATAGGGTTTCTTCTTACCGGTCTCGTGGCTTAGTTGGGAGACCGGTTTATAGGTTAGTTGTCGTTCTATCAAGAGGGCTCTCGAGTGAGTAACTTGATCATATCGTTCGGAAAGAACGCAAACCTTTGCATCATTGCATCATCTTTCTTGTTTGTTATTTGTATCTTATCCATGTGGTGTTTTAGAGCTTGTGGTTATTTCCATGACAAGCTCTAGTTCATCAAAAACGGATTCCGCATGATTTACTTGTTGCGTTTTCGATATGGAGTTTTTCTTGGTTTCTCGTAGTGAGATGTTTCACTCTAAAATTCACAGAAAGTACCTCCCACTTTTTTCCATATTGTGGGGGTAGTTTTTGTCGTCTTCTTTCCAATAAAATTGGTTTCGTGTCGATCGAAGTTTCCAAACTCTATATATTGTGGTTTTAAGTTTGCCTTTGGTTTAAAAGAAAAGACAAGGGGGTTTGGTAGCTATGTGCAGGCCGGTAGTTCCGCCCTTGCTGGGCCGGCACTACCGCCTGGCCCATGTCAGCACTGCTAGGCTGGCCCGTCCGAATCCCCGCCTCCCACTCCAGGCCGGAGGTTCCGGGCAACCAAGGTCGGCACTACCGGGCCGCCCTAGGCCGGATCCCAGCTTGGCCCACTCTAGGCCACCTCTTGCTTCCCTGCCTCACGCAACCGCTCGCTCACATGCACGTCCTTGCTCGCTTGACCGCATGTTGCACGCGCCTCGCTGGCCGTTCTCTCTCACTCGCTACGTGCTCACGCTTGTTGCGCACGCCTGCTGTGTCGCTGCCCTGCGAGTGGCGATAGTACCTCGCCCTCTTGGCCGGTACTATCGTCCCTTTGTTGGCTGAGTCTAACGGGAAGAATCGCCGTGCCCCTTTTAAGCCTTCCTCTTTTCTCTGTCTTTAGGCACTTCTTCTTCCTCTCTCTCAAGCTCCTTTCCACCATTGTTGTTGACCTTTTGTGAGCTTGATATCTTTGTCCCCATCCAATGATTTTTGTATCTATTTGCGTGGAAGTTTTAGGAGATCTAGATCCACACTTTGACCACACCAAATCATCTCTTTGTGAGTAAATCTTTGAGATCTAGATCTTGGATAATTTGGTGTTCTCCTCTTTGTTCTTCTTGTTTTATTCCCCAAATAGCTTTAATAGCTTTGTTGGAATTTGAGAGTGAAGGATTTGTGCATCTTTTTGGTGTTCTAGCCATTACATTTGGTGCATCCGTTTGATTTCTCCGCGGTGATACGTGGAGTTAAAAGTTCGTGAGATATTCACTCAGGAGCTTGTTAATGGAGCTTGTTTCCGGAGCTTGTTCCTCTTCGGTCTGTGAAGCCTAGATGGCTTAGTGGTTTTTGTGGTGTTCTTGGACCCTCATATTTAGTTGTGGAGATTCCTCAAGTGTGAGGACTTTGTGGAGGTATACGATGAGTGCAGAGAGCACACCGTTGGTGAACCCCAAGAGGAAGGTATGATGAGCACATTAGCAAGTTTTCCCTTAGTAAGAAACCAAGGTTTAATCGACCACTGGGAGAAAGGCGTGACTTCTGAAGGTGTTGCTAGGTGACTTGTGGCAGGGCGCACTACCGGCGTCAGCAACAACGTGGCACCTGCACACAACACAACCAAATACTTTGCCCCAACTTACAGTGAGGTTGTCAATCTCACCGGTTTTGCTGAACACAAAGTATTAAATGTATAGTGTGGAAAGAGATGTCTGTTTGTAGTGGAATTAAAGAGAACAATGCTTGCAGTAAGTAAATAGAATAAGATGATTTTATCAGTGTAAAAGAAAGGACCGGGGTCCACAGTTCACTAGAGATGTCTCTCCATAAAGATAAATAACATGGTCGGTGAACAAATTACAGCTGGGCAATTGATAGAATAAAGACCATGACAAGATGATTACTATGAGATTCATTCGGGCATTACAACATAATACATAGACCGTAATCCAACTGCATCTATGACTAATAATCCACCTTCCGGTTATCATCCGAACCCCTTTCTCCCTAGTAGCAACAACACATCTAAAATCTCAAAATTTATTGTTACTCTTCCAGAAAACTAGAGGCATGAACCCACTATCGAGCATAAATACTCCCTCTTGGAGTTACAAGCATTTACTTGGCCAAAGCATCTACTAGCAACGGAGACCATGCAAGATCATGAATAACATATGACAAGTATATAATCGATCTCAACATAGTATTCAATATTCATTGGATCCCAGTAAACACAACATGTAGCATTACATAAGGATGATCTTGATCATGATAGGCCGCTCACAAGATCTAAACATGAGGCATACATTGGAGAAGACAACCATCTAGCTACTGCTATGGACCCGTAGTCCAGGGTTGAACTACTCACGCATCACTTCGGAGGCGGGCATGGCGATGTAGAGGCCTCCAGTGATGATCTCCCTCTCCGGTAGGGTGCAGAGAAGAGTTTCAGAACCCTCCCGAGCTAGGTTCGGCGATGGCGGCCGCGACGGAACTTTTCGTGGATAGAGGCTCGAGCGTTTAGGTTTTTCCACAGATCGTGAATAAATAGGTGGAAGGGCGAGGTCGATGGACTCCTAGGGGCCCACACCACCCCATGGCGCGACCAGGGCTTGGGCCACGCCATGGCCTGGTGTGGCCGCCCTGTGGCGCCTCTTCGTCTCTCCTCTGGACTCCATCTTCGTTACGGTAAAATAAGAACTTCGGCTTTTGTTTCGTCCAATTCCGAGAATATTTCCTGTACAACTTTTCTGAGATACAAAATAACAGAAAATAGGGAACTAGCACTGTGGCATCTTGTCAACAGGTTAGTGCCAAAAAATGTATAAAAGTGCAATGAAGTGTAAGCAAAACATATATAAATCAGTGTAAAACAAGCATGGAGCATAAAAAATTATAGATACGTTTGCAACATATCATCATGCCCAAGCTTAACTCCTGCTCGTCCTCGAGTAGGTAAGTGATAACAAATAATTTTTGAAGTGACGTGAAGCTAACACAATCTTGATCAAGTTATTGTAAAAGCATTGTGACCTGGGATCAAAGTACTCTAAACATAGGCATGATAGACATAATTCTAACATTAGAACTTAGCGACTATGTTACAACATGAGAAGTAACTCAAACAAAGGATCATGAATAATTGTGCACTGAAAGCAAATGTTTGTTTATGAGCATACAGAAAATATAGCAAAGTGGTACTCAACTTGTTCTTTATGAAGTAGCAAAACATAAATGCCAGGACACCTCTAAAGTTCAAAGGGTGACTAGATACAAGTAATTTGAGAACAAGCAATATCATAATCATGAATCAATCAATAATAAATTTTGGGACTATGCACATTATACTCAGAATGACAACTATGCTCTCTTAATTGGTGCATTAAGCAAGAAGATGAAGACTCAACATAAAAGTACAAGAAAAGCCCTGTGCAGAGGGAAGCAAGATTACTCATGTGCTAGAGCTTTTTATTTTGAAGCAATAGGAGTGTTAAATTTTTTTTTTTTTAGAGGTATGCATGTCTATGTCAACGAATGTCATCAAATGATCTATCATCCTTTCATATAGTGACCTCAAGAGCGGCTCCCATGTAGTTCTCCATTGCACACCATTATTTAGGATATCTCCAGTACATAATGTGCAGAGCATTATTTATTTATTTTATATTTTATTTGGGATAGGCACCCAGTTCCCTTGATCTTTTTGCAATATTAAGGACCATCACATTATTCATGCTAGTCACAAAATGAAGTCATGAAAATACAATAAACCATTCAATACTTCCTCATGAGCTAAAACAAAACACAAAACAGGTAATAATGTTTGAAGGTTTAAAGGTAGCACACAAGCAATTCACTTTCGAGTGGCGGTGAAATACCACATATAGGTATATATGGTGGACACAACTGGCAAACTGATTTTTGGTGGTTGGATGCACCAGTAGAGCTCATACTCCGTACAGGCGAAGGCTAGCAAAAGACTGTGAGCGATCAACTAAGAGAGCAATAATGGTCATAATCATGCATAGCGACAAAACATTATCAATCAAACATAAATTGATATTACAAGTCAAATGATCATAGAGGCTTTAGTTGACTGGTTATAGTCACTAGCAAGGACAGGCGCGGCGGCACGCCGCGCCCAACCTGTAGTTAAAAAATTAAGGATGCTTTAAATCAATAGAGGTCTGACAGTAAAGGACCTGAAGTTCTTTTACCGTAGCATTGATCAATAGGATATATACCACTTATTTAAATGTTAGTTACCACAGTAATGAAATAAATAGATTTAAACAATATAGTACCAATGAATGTAGCTCAAATCAAGCTATGAACTGGCATACACAGATTTTTCTCAGTAGTAATACATTTGCCCATTTAAGGGGAAATGTATTACTATTGAGAAAAGTTAGAATTTTTAACATAGAACATACATCTGAATGACCTTAATCTAAATTCATCACCCAGAAAGAGATATACACATTGTGTAATCATGTGAAGAACATTTTGTAAATGTAAATATTAACAACTGACTTCAAATCTTCAAATTTGCGCCGAGTACCATTTTTCAAGGGAATTCAAAATGTGAATCTGGTACTTCAAAAAAATGCGGATATTAACAATAGACTTCTGATCTTTAAATTTGCACTAACTGCGCATTTAAGGGGAAATGGGCGTTCAAGATCTAGAAAAGATCATGTTGTAGAAAGAATCCAACATAAAGCGAAGAACCAAGAAAAATAAGACATGTTGGTTAGATGAAGCCCAGAGCATTGGTAGTCACCAAAGGACCAATACTCCGATGTCACCTTTTCCTAGTGGATCATCGAGCTGATCCTATCTGATAATTAGCATTAAACACAAAATTTCAGAATGAGAAGTTGAGTGGACTATCTATCCTTTAATCACTGGGAGGATGCTGGGTTGCATGCTATGCTATAAAATTAACAATACAAATTCATGCATCATATTGGATTAATATTTGATATGCTATATGAAATGGTGGCAAATGTATTTCGTAAAAAGAAGATGAAGGCAAAACCCAGCTGTACTGATATAGGCAGCATTGACACATAAGCTAGGAATATATGACATCACATAGTGAAAAATAGTGGAACAATAAGATTAAAAGTAGTTTTGTTTTCTTATTATTTTCATCAGTTCACTCTAAAGATTAAAATAGGGAACACAAAAAATGGTAAGGCTATAAGCAAGCAAGGTGATTCTCTGCCTATATCTATTCTCTGCAGCCTTCATTCAAAATAAACTCAGTTGTTATACAGATGCAGGTGCAAATGGTTTAAAACCAAATATATAGTTTGAGTACCAAAAATATGATGTCAAAGCTAGTGTCCTGCTTGAAATTGTTACAAATAATTACTTGTGCAAAAGGAAATCTGATGGTAAATGTATTATTTTCCACAATTTTTTACCCCTTGGTTCGAACAAATAACTGAAATGTAGCCACATGATGTATTTAACTTCCTAAGGAGCGAAAACACTTAGGATTTTACTTCTTTGAAACAAACAGTAAACCAACATAAAAACTTCAAGGACCATATACTTTTGCTTATTCTAACCTAGGTTGTAGCTGAGATGGTAGATTAACCCATTAGATATCCCTACAATATCCAGCTATAGATAACTGAGAAAAGTAACTTCAATGAGGAAAAGAAAATAATTTGAAAGTAGAGAACCATATCAAGAAAAGTACCATGATCATGAAGGAAAGGAAAACAACATCAGTATCATCCATCTTTTTTAATCCTAAATTGGATTGTATCTTTCTATTAAGATGGTCATGTTCAGACATATGCAGGCAGCATATCAATATACTCTCATGCTAAATTCTAGCTAGAACATCTACTCGTTGATCCGTGTAGTATAAGTTGAAAACGCAAAATCACATAAATCTCAATCATACAAACTAACTGACCAAAAGATACAGTTGTACTTGGTTTACGGATCAACACATTGAGTGTGATTGGTTGACATAGGGCCTGGACTCTCAATCTTGCTCCATTTCTGCTGGGTGTCCAAGAATCCGATAGCTAGCCAATATTGCACTTGCTACAACTAATCTTACACCTATATAAAAAAGAAAAGATTTCGTTGTTCTTGCATGCAGTATGGCAAAACTCTTTCATATAATTGTTCCCTTAAGGAAGAACCCTGAAAATAAATAAGACAACTAAAAAATATCCACCTTTACTGATGGAAATTTTCTTACCATAGAACTGCATACAGTAGTTGAGACATGTACAATATATTATAACATTTATAGTCAGCAGGTATTTTTAAAACGTCTAAATGATGCAAGTAAAATTATCTTGGCTGTCAAAAACATGACACCAAAATGTAATGTGCTATGGCATTAACTCTGTGGTAGGGGAAAATATAATTGACTTTCCAACAGGCAAAGAAGGCAAGACATATATATTTAACCATATGCACCCTGACATAATGGAATCTACAAAATCATTGGGTCAATAAGGAATGTTATTGAAAAAAATTGCAGTAAAAGCAAGGTTAGCATAAATATTAGAACTAACAAAGAACACAGGACATATCAAAACTGAACTGACGTTACTAAATAGTTCAATGGAATAATAACATTTAGGCAGATACCACTCTTGACAAAAATATTATTACCTGAACGAATCTGAAAACATCTAGAGTACTCTAACTAAACTACTTGCAGTGCAAAGCCTTCCCTAACAGATCCAGTTAATTGTGTTTTTTTTTGCGGGTACAGTTAAATGTGTTTGACTCGCCTAAGGTAGAAATTCCTCAGCAAGATATACGCTTCAGGTTTCATCTCCATTGATATGTTTCCACCCTCCAGCACCTTGAAGAGGACCAGATCCAATCCATCATTCAGTTGTGATTTAAGGTGTATCATCCCTGGATATAAATGAAGCCCAACACAAAATCAATTAGCGGTGGAACATGTCAAGAGCAGGTTAGAATACCTAAAAATGGCCACCGGAGTACAACGTGCAACCTCGTACAAAAAGTTTCAGCAAGAAATTTGGCAGGTGCGCCAAGTAGACCATGGAACAAATCTCCTCCAGGTCACTCTCGATGACCCATTTGGGTATGCGGTATGCCAATGTAAGCAGGTGTGCCACACAACTTTGCAGCCAGAGCCAACGTAAGTGAACAGAATAATACATATAGGTGACCTGTGGCATCACGCGCACAGTTATGAAATAAAATAGATGTCAATGTGATTGGTTATGCCTTACAAACAAAGAAGAGCGACAACGACTTTTTACTATCTTACCACTGAAAAATCTTCAAAGTAAAATCCTATCTGTTCGATACTCTGTATGACAATACGGCAAAGGTTGGTCGTACGAAGCTACATAATTTGAGCATCAAATATTATTCCGTATACATACTACACTTTATAGTTCCTTATAGCTATATTTAGCGTGCACAATTACATTTGCTAGATTAGTATGACATAGTACTGAAGTACATGTTAAATAGAAACATCACAGTGAAGAAACATACCCTGAAATCAGTTTGAACACACGGTACTGCAGTGCGCTTAGGTTCTTTAACCTCTATAAGGTTGGGATTCACATGTTGTAAGAGTCAGATATTGAAAATCATATGTGGTTAAGAAAAGAAAATGCAATACATTGAAGAAGTAATAATCGATGCATTTTTTTGTTTGAACATGCTACTCTACTTACTACCATTGAACAAAGCACGCCAAACCAAATTCTAGAAATCCATACCGCTATCAAAAACCTTAATCGAAGAACCCAGCCACCTGCAGCTTATCATGGTTCTTCCCTCTAATTGCTAGCTCCTTATCTGCCTGCTGCAAGCCAAGGAGCAGCCATGAGGAGCATAAACCAACCACCCATCTAGCAATCTCATCTCAAGAGCCACCATGTTCATCGCCTCCATCGCCCAAGGAGTCAACCAGTTTCGAAACTCCTGCAGCGCACTAACAAAAACAACATCAAAATCCTCCAAATTTCGGAAGATTTTTTCAGATTGCTCATAAAGAGTGTATAACCTCATCTTCTGGGTGGTGGCGGAGCAGCGTCCAGCAAGGCTGTGCTCCAAGATATAGTACCGACAGCACTGCTAGTCATCAAGCGCCCACCCGACGGACCAATCTTGTTGGGTGCCGCTTTCCTGGTTAGGATCTGCATCGGAGTCTTGGATGGAGCTGGAGCGCCACGGTGATGGCAGTGAACCGGAGCAGGATCTGATCCACGCGACGGCCACCGGCCGCCGAGAAGCTCGAGCACTGGGAGCTCGCGGCAGAGAGAGCTTTGGCGAAGAAGATTTTGTGTCCGCCACCCCGATGACCGCTGCTCCATGTGGCTCCACCTAATACCACCGCCTCCTCACCCGCGCCGCCGCTCCCATGCTGCCCTCCTCCGGCAGCAAGTAGTATTCCCATATGCTCTCGCGGCGGCACAGCTCGACCACACCGGCAACACCTAGCCAACAGCTTGTGCCGGCCAAGCCTCGGCCGACCTCCACGTCGGCCACTATTCCTCGCCACCTCTACCTCGTCGCCCAAGCAGCGCCGCCTGCTGCCGCCTACCGCCGGCCTAGTGCCTGGCTTTACCGCCCCGCGCCAGACATCGGCGGCCGCGTGCAGCGCATCTCGACGCCAGGCCGCGGCGCCCGTCTCTCCTTCGTCTGCTAGAAGCCGGCCGCCGCAAGCCTCGTCTGCGGCGCACATTTGCCCTACCTGGACAGGGAGAGTCCAAGCCAGGTTGTTCTACTCAAGGGGGTCAGGCAGAGAAGACCCCATGTAGGTGGAGATCGGTGAAAGTACGGTGGATTAGGCGAGGAGGAGCTCCGGCAAGGGTAAGCTGGTGAAGATGAAGGGGATCCGGCAGCGAGGAGCTCGTGAAGGTGGAGGAAATAATGGATAGAGAGAGGGCAGGGAATCGAGAAACATGGGGTGGTGGGCAATGGATTTCTCGACAACCTAGCCAGACAAAACAAACAATGGTCAAAGCGGTGCTAAGGGCATCTCCAACCAGGCTACCCAAACGGACAAACGGACATCAGATTGGTCCGTTTGGGTAAAATCTGCTCCCAACGGGCCGACCCAAATTAAAAACGGACAGCTGTGGTGTCCGACACGACCCAAAGCCGGACCAAATTTGGGAGTAATTTGGGGCGAGCCGAACGAACGCGGGCGTCCATTGTATCCGCGTATGTCCGCGTCCTGGCCCAGCTGACAGTGACACAAAATAGGCCCCCACCCTTCTCTCTCCTCTGTCTTCCTCTGATTGCTTTTTCCCATGGAAACCTCCATCTCTGCTCGCCGGATTGGATCCCGTCTAACCAAGATCCGCCGCCACCCTCGCCTGGAGGCCCCTGCCGCCGTCACCTCCTTTTTTTTCAGCCCTGCTGGAAGTCGCCGGAGTAGAAACGAGCGCCGCCGGCCTCGACGCCGCCGAGCAAGACGAAGCCGGGGCGGAGCTCGCAGGGACGGAGCTTGGGGAAGGAGCTCGCAGGGACGGGCGGGGGCGGAGCTCGCCGTGCGCGCGGGCACGGTCGCCGGCAGCGCGGGCACGGTTGCCGGCCGCGCGAGCCACTGGCGGGGGTGGAGCTCGCCGTGCGCGCGGGCACGGTCGTCGGCCGCGCGAGCCACTGGCGGGGGTGGAGCTCGCCGTGCGCGCGGGCACGGTCTCCGGCCGCTCGCCACTGCAGAGCCGCGCGCCGCTGCAGCTCCGCCCGCGCCACGCGCTCGTAGCTTCGCTCGACCAATTTCACGTCCACCTCGACCAGTTCCACGCCGCGACGCGCCCGCGTCGCTGCAGGCCGGCCGCCACGCCCTCGCCAAGAATTCGGCCGTCGTGCGCGCGGCGACGTGCTCCCACGCGAGGCCCTCGTTTCGGCCAAGCTCGCCGTGTAGCGTGTGCGCGAGGCGGTCGTCCCGGCCAAGCTCGTCGTGGTGCGCGTGCGCGCTGGCGCCGAGCTAGCCCTGCTCGCCGTGCTGAGCGTGCGCGAGGCGCTCGTCCCTGCCAAGCTCACCGTGGTACGGGTGGCGCAGCGGGTCGACGGGAAGCCGAACGGCGGCACAGCAGCAGGGAAACAGGGCGCAGCGTCGGAGCAGGGCAGAGCGAGTGGGGCGCTTAGCTGCATGCGCGTAGGCCTAGTGATGGTGTTGCTACGCGCGCGTACACGCGTATGTGCTTAACGCTCGCCGCTGCAAGCTGCTAGCTCGCGAGCGCCGCCACTGTTTGGCCTCTTGCTCGCGCGCGAGCGCTGCGGGCGGGGCGCAGGTTTTGGACACGGGCCGTCGACGGCTAGGCGCGGGCGGAACCAGGCGAAGATGCGGTCTCCGTCAAGGCGTCCCCAGGTCGGCCTCCGTCGAGGCGCAGCGCGGGCGTCGTCCCCGGCGTCGGTCGAGGCGCACCTGGCCACCACCGGGGCCCCCTCCACCTCTCCTCCAGCGCACAAGCCGGAGCAGCAGCCTCCATCCGGGCGACGGGGACCGAGGCGACGACCGCCGAAGCTGTGCGGTGCTCAGTTTGGCAAGTAGTACTACTTGGGATGAAGGAGGAGAAGCAGTAATTTGGGTCGTAGCAGCGTTGGGGAATAAAAATCGGGCAGGACGTCTGCGAGCGTCCGCGCGACATCCGCTTGTCCGGTGGACGACCCAAACGGATAAAATACACCATCCGTTTGGGTCGTAGCGTTGGAGATGCCCTAAGTAGTACAAGAATACACATGGGCTAGTAATAGGAACTGACAGCTCTGTAAACCGTCTAGAAACCACCTCACGATAGCCCACATCGTTCCACCCACCATGTAGCTAAGGCCACAAGGAAGACACACCACAACAATCCATCAGGAAGAAAACTGCAATACCCTAAACTGCTAGGGAACACCAAACGGTACACAGAAAGAAAGGCAGCATGAAGTAAAGAATCAGGAGACATACGTGTCAGCTTGGTGTTAATCCAAAAACAAATTCAAAATTAGGAGAAAAAAGATGTTTGTTCCCAAATAGTATAGTAGTTATAACATGGTATAAACATGTGCCAAGTCAACCCAATAAAGCATCAAAGGAGAATACCACATATATTATGCTTTGTATGATGGAAACAAAACATGATTATTTCAATGGCACATTATGCACTCTCAGCTATTTGAGACAAGTCATGCTACAACTATAACTACTAAGCATATGATAATAATAACATGCAACATGACATGCCAAAGTCTATGCCACAGTCTAAACAAGCTTTCTTTCGCATCATTATAAGCATGAAACATTTTACTCGTCTCCAACACCAATCAACTTATTTGAAACAACTCTCATATCTAATAATCAATAAATACTAGAGAGCTAATCATACATAAATAAAGAAAACTAACAAGCTCTGAACAAAATACGAGTGGAAAACCAAGAGCTAAACGCAGTACTAGCAAAAGAGAACACTCACAAAACGATAGAAGTAAAAAACTAGAGTGTTCTGTAATTAAAACGGAGTGTGTCATTCTCCAAAAAAAATATGCTGAGGTCCAACCATATGCTACAACAAAAAAAACTAAACTAAAAACAAAAATAAAGACGCTCCAAGAACAACACATAGCATATGAAGCAATAAAGTTATAGCGTCTATAATGATGACCTCATGCTTTGTTGATGAAGAGGGGACAAGGCATCCCCAAGGTTTGACGCTTGTACCTCTTGGATATTTCTTAGGGTAACATGGGCATCCCCAAGCTTGAGATTTTGTCCATTCTTCAGGTCATTACATCATTCTTTCTCCATACACTTAAAACTTCCTTCATACAAAACTTCGCACAATTCTTATTAGCAGCAATAGTGCGATCAAAATAACAAATCCACTTGGGTTCAGTTCTAACATACATCAAACATCCATTAAACATTAGCTACTGTATCAACTTCTTCAAAAAGCTCTTTCCTCAAAAGAACTCAAAAATAAAGAGATTAAGAGGCAAATGCAAATAGTGGCAGAAATCTGTCAAAACAGAACAACAAGTAAAGATCGATTTTTTCGAAAATCTTCTGCTGCTCAGATTGAAAAGTGTTCAACTAACGAAAGTTAGATAATAATCTGGGTAATATGCACAAAAATTGTAAGCTCAAAATTACGTTCTGGCTAGGAATACAAATGTTTTTTATAACAGCACAAAATCTGTTTCAGGACAACAACTTCCCCAAATCTTACTTTCTTCCTATTAGAGGCTATCTTGGCACAAAAACAAAATAAAAATGATAAGGAGAGGTTATTACAGAGGTAATAACTTCCAAGACTCAACAATTTTTTTTTACAGAAATAAACATGGGTTATCTCCGAAGAGTGCTTTTCTTTAACGCCTTTCAGCTAGGCGCAGAAAAAGAACTAGCATCAAGTATTTTCAAGTGAAGATGCATCAACATCATAACTTGTTCTAATAATAGAATCAAAAGGTGACTTATTTATTTTTCTAGGTAAGTGTTCCATACCTTTCTTGAGTGGGAATAGATATTTAATAATCCCATCTCTCATATCAATAGAAGCACCAACAGTTCTAAGAAACGGTCTTCCCAAAATAATTGGACAAGAAGCATTGCATTCAATATCTAAAACAAAAAAATCAACGGGAAAAAGTTATTATTAACCATAATAAGAACATTATTAACTCTCTCCAAAGGTTTCTTTGTAGCAATATCAGCAAGATGAACATCTAAATAACATTGTTCTAACGGTGGCAAATCAAGCATATCATAGATTTTTCTAGGCATAACAGAAATGCTTGCACCAAGATCACATAAAGCATTGCAATAAAAGCCATCTACTTTCATATTAATGATGGG
The DNA here is from genome assembly GCF_022539505.1 of Lolium rigidum. Lineage (NCBI taxonomy): Eukaryota > Viridiplantae > Streptophyta > Magnoliopsida > Poales > Poaceae > Lolium > Lolium rigidum. Next base: position 167,257,226 of record NC_061513.1, on the reverse strand, counting down.
ATCCCAGCCATCTTCTAACTTTCTAGAAATAGAAGCTTCGCGTTTAAAATTTCTCTTCTCGAATTTGCATGAGAGCATTTGTAATATGTTTTGTAAAATTCATATTTGTAGCACTAGCATTAGGACTTCTAGAAAGATTTTGTAAGAAATTAATTACTTCAGAGATATTGCAATCATAAAAATCAAAGTCATTATTATCAAAGGTAAAAGTACTATTGTCTCCCATACTCCGAAAAATTTCATCACACTTATCAGAAACAGTTTCAGTGGTTCTAGGCAATTTTGTAGAAGGAGTGGGGATTTTTCTTACACCAATTATTTTGCCATTAATAGTAGGAGGTTTACTAGCATTTGAGACTTCAGTATTACTAGTGGTGGTAATGGTACAAATTTTAGTCATGCTATTATTTCTAGCAATCTCATCTTCTCTTTCCCACCTAGTATGCAATTCCGCCAACATCCTCACATTGTCATCAATTCTAACTTGAATGGCATTCAAAGTTTTACTTTCTTTAAAATCATGAGGCATAAACTTTAATTTAAGAAGTTCAACATCATGAGCAAGGCTATCAACTTTAGAAGCAAGAACATCAATTTTGCCAAACTTTTCCTCAACAGATTTATTAAAAGCAGTTTGTTTACTAATAAAGTCCTTAAGCATGAATTCAAGATCAGAGGGTGAAATTCTATTGTTGTTGTAGAAATTACCATAAGAATTGCCATAAGCACTACCATTATTAGAAGGATATGGCCTGTAATTGTTACCACCAAAATTATTCCTATAACATTGTTGTTGAAATTATTGTTTTTAATGAAGTTCACATCAACATGCTCTTCTTGAGCAACCAAAGAAGCTAACGGAGTATTATTTGGATTAACATGTGCTTTACCATTAACAAGCATAGACATAATGGTATCAATATTATCACTCAAGGAGGGGGTTTCTTCAACAAAAATTTACCTTCTTGCCGTGTGGATCCCTCTTGGTGTGCCAGTCAGAATAATTTATCATCATATCATCAATGAGTTTTGTTGCAGCCCCCAAAGTAATGGACATAAAGGTACCTCCAGCAGCTGAATTCAGAAGGTTTCTTGAAGAAAATTTCAGTCCCACATAAAAAGTTTGGATGATCATCCAAGTAGTCAGTCCATGAGTGGGACAATTTTTTACCAAAGATTTCATTCTTTCCCAAGCTTGAGCAACATGTTCATTATAAAATTATCTAAATTTCAATATGTCATTGCTCAAGGATATAATCTTAGCAGGAGGATAATATTTTCCAATAAAAGCATCTTTGCATTTAACCCAAGAATCAATACTATTTCTAGGCAAAGATAGCAACCAATCTTTAGCTCTCCCTCTCAGAGAAAATGAAACAATTTCAGTTTAATAATGTCACCATCTACATCCTTATACTTTTGCATCTCACAAAGTTCAACAAAATTATTAAGGTGAGAAGCAACATCATCAGTACTAACACCAGAAAATTGCTCTTTTATAATAAGATTTAACAAAGCAGGTTTAATTTCATAGAAGGCTGTTTCAGGAGCAAGTGGAGCAATAGGTGTACAAATAAAATCAATGTTGTTTGTGCTAGTAAAGTCACACAACTTAGTGTTTTCAGGAGTACCCATTTTGGCAAGATTAAAACATAGCAACATAAATAACGACTATAAAAAACTATTTTTTGTGTTTTATTGATACAAAGAAGCAAACAAGATAAAGTAAAATAAACTAAACTACGCAAAACAATAACAAAGTAAAGAGATTGGAGATGAGAGACTCCCCGTGCAGAAATCCTCTTTCTCCCCGGCAACGGCGCAGAAAATCTTGATGGTGCTCCAGTGCACGTGCCAGACAATCTTGGTGGCGGTTGTGGAAGCGGTTGGGAAACCCCAAGAGGAAGGTGTGATGAGCACAGCAACAAGTTTTCCCTCAGTAAGAAACCAAGGTTTAATCGACCAGTAGGAGAAAGGAGTGACTTCTGAAGGTGTTGCTAGCTGACTTGTGGCAGGGCGCACTACCGGCGTCAGCAACAACGTGGAACCTGCACACAATACAATCGCAATACTTTGCCCTAACTCACAGTGAGGTTGTCAATCTCACTGGTTTTGCTGATAACAAAGAGTTAACCGTATGGTGTGGAAAGAGATGTTTGCGAAGTGGAACAAAGTATGAGAACAGTGCTTGCGATTAAGTAAACAACGTAATGATGATTTTATCAGTGTAAAGGAAAGGACCGGGGTCCACAGTTCACTAGAGGTGTCTCTCCATAAAGATAAACAACATGTTGGGTGAACAAATTACGGCTGGGCAATTGACAGAATAAAGACCATACATGACAAGATGATTACTATGAGATTTGTTTGGCATTACAACATAATACATAGACCGTAATCCAACTGCATCTATGACTAATAATCCACCTTCCGGTTAGCATCCGCACCCCTTTCAGTATTAAGTTGCTAGCAACAGATTATCGCATTAAGCAATGTGTGTAAAGTAAACAATAGAATTATCCTTAGACAAAGCATTGTTGTTTTCTCCCTAGTAGCAATAGCACATCTACAATCTTAGAAGTTATTGTCACTATTCCAGAAAACTAGAGGCATGAACCCACTATCGAGCATAAATACTCCCTCTTGGAGTCACAAGTACATACTTGGCCAAAGCATCTACTAGCAACGGAGAGCATGCAAGATCACAAATAACATATGACAAGTATATAAATGATCTCAACATAGTATTCAATATTCATCGGATCCCAGCAAACACAACATGTAGCATTACATAAGGATGATCTTGATCATGATAGGCAGCTCACAAGATCTAAACATGAGGCACAAATTGGAGAAGACAACCATCTAGCTACTTCTATGGACCCGTAGTCCAGGGATGAACTACTCACGCATCACTTCGGAGGCAGGCATGGCGATGTAGAGGCCTCCGGTGATGAGCTCCCCCTCCGGCAGGGTGCCGGGAAGAGCTTCAGAACCCTCCCGAGCTAGGGTCGGCGATGGCGGCCGCGACGGAACGTTTCGTGGATGGATGCTCGGGTATTCAGGGTTTTCCCGAGATCGTGAATAAATAGGCGGAGGAGATAGGTCGGTGGGGTGCCTGGGGGGACCACACCACCCCTAGGCGCGGCCAGGGGTGGGGCCGCGGCCAGGGGTGGGGCCGCGCCCAGGCATGGCGTGGCCGCCCTGTGGCGCCCTGCGGCTCTCCTCTGGACTCCGTCTTCGTTTCGGTAATTTAGGCACTTCGGCTTTTGTTTCGTCCAATTCCGAGAATATTTCCTGTACAAATTTTCTGAAACCAAAAATAGCAGAAAATAGAGAACTGGCACTGTGGCATCTTGTCAATAGGTTAGTGCCAGAAAATGTATAAAAGTGCAACGAAGTGTAAGTAAAACATAGTGGAATTGGTGTAAAACAAGCATGGAGCATCAAACATTATAGATACGTTTGAGACGTATCAAGCATCCCCAAGCTTAACTCCTGCTCGTCCTCGAGTAGGTAAGTGATAACAAAAATAATTTTTGAGGTGACATCCAGCCAACACAATCTTGATCAAACTATTGTAAAGCATTGTAAGCTGGGATCAAAGTACTCTAAACATAGGCATGATAGATATAATTCTAACAATAGAACTTAGCAACTATGTTATAACATGAAAAGTAACTCAAACAAAGGATCATGAATAATTATGCAATGAAAGCAACTGTATGTTTTTGAGCATAGAGAAAACATAGCAAAGTGGTACTCAGCTTGTCCTTCATGGAATAGCAAAACATAAATGCCAGGACACCTTTAAAGTTCAAAGGGTGACTAGATACAAGTAATTTAAGAACAAGCAATAGCATAATCATGAATCAATCAATAAGTCTTGGGACTATGCACATTATACTAAGAATGACAACTATGCTCTCTTAATTGGTGCATAAAGCAAGAAGATGAAGACTCAACATAAAAGTAAAAGAAAGACCCTTCACAGAGGGAAGTAAGAATTAACAATTTTTATAAAGCTTTCAAAAAGGTATGGTACTTATTAGCTTTGAGCTCTCATTGCCCCTATCATAAGCATCTTGAATGGTTAAAGTTAATGTGAGGGCAAAAATGAGTTATATGCTTGACAAATCATAAGTTGAAAATCTCATGCCCCTTGAATACGAGTACCTACACCTCATGCTACTCAACTTAGGTCCCAAATAAGTTCTTGTCATTGTAAGTATACATGCATCAATAAGAACGCCAACGGGGGTACCTCTTGCCCCATGATATAGAAGTACTCCTTTAGGAGCAATCCTATGCCAAAATGACAAGACAAATAGACAATGAGCATCTCAGCAATCCTTTTATTTACTATGGGTATAGCTTTTTTATTAAAGATGCTTCACATAATACTCACTATGGAATGATGTAAACTTCCAACATGAATGATGCATGGCTTAGGTTAGCGTCCCAGCGTTTCTCTAACACATATACAAACTCCATGGACTTACAAGTTTCCATTTTATTTCGCATCGATAGGCATCCATAAACAAAAGATCATGACATCAACTAAATAAGAATAAGTGCAATGTTGAAAGCGTGCCCCATGAAAGCATGGTTGTGCTAACCCCCAACTTACAACTTGTAAGCATATAA
>NC_061513.1:167215262-167252479 GCF_022539505.1 Lolium rigidum | reverse complement strand
CACCATAGGCGGCGCGGCCCAGGTCTTGGCCGCGCTCGACCCGTGGTGTGGGGCCCCGTGTGGCCCCCCACGTTGCCCTTCCGCCTACTTAAAGTCTCCGTCGCGAAACCCCGATGCGAAAGAACCACGATACGGAAAACCTTCCGGAGACGCCGCCGCCGCCAATCCCATCTCGGGGGATTCGGAGATCTCCTCCGGCACCTGCCGGAGAGGGGATTCATCTCCCGGAGGACTCTACACCGCCATGGTCGCCTCCGGAGTGATGAGTGAGTAGTTCACCCCCGGACTATGGGTCCATAGCGGTAGCTAGATGGTTGTCTTCTCCTCATTGTGCTTCATTGTTGGATCTTGTGAGCTGCCTAACATGATCAAGATCATCTATCCGTAATACTCTATGTTGTGTTTGTCGGGATCCGATGGATAGAGAATACCATGTTATGTTAATTATCAAGTTATTACATATGTGTTGTTTATGATCTTGCATGCTCTCCGTTATTAGTAGAGGCTCGGCCAAGTTTTTGCTCTTAACTCCAAGAGGGAGTATTTATGCTCGATAGTGGGTTCATGCCCGCATTGACACCGGGACGATGACGAAAAGTTCTAAGGTTGTGTTGTGCTGTTGCCACTAGGGATAAAACATTGATGCTATGTCCGAGGATGTAGTTATTGATTACATTACGCACCATACTTAATGCAATTGTCCGTTGCTTTGCAACTTAATACTGGAAGGGGTTCGGACGATAACCCGAAGGTGGACTTTTAGGCATAGATGCGGTTGGATGGCGGTCTATGTACTTTGTCGTAATGCCCAATTAAATCTCACTGTACTTATCATGACATGTATGTGCATTGTTATGCCCTCTCTATTTGTCAATTGCCCGACTGTAATTTGTTCACCCAACATGCTTTTATCTTATGGGAGAGACACCTCTAGTGAACTGTGGACCCCGGTCCCATTCTTTAATACTGAAATACAAATCTGCTGCAATACTTGTTTTATCGTTTTCTCTCGCAAACAATCATCTTCCACACAATACGGTTAATCCTTTGTTACGAGCAAGCCGATGAGATTGACAACCTCACTGTTTCGTTGGGGCAAAGTACTTTGGATTGTGTTGTGCAGGTTCCACGTTGGCGCCGGAATCCCTGGTGTTGCGCCGCACTACATCCCGCCGCCATCAACCTTCAACGTGCTTCTTGGCTCCTCCTGGTTCGATAAACCTTGGTTTCTTTCTGAGGGAAAACTTGCTGATGTGCGCATCATACCTTCCTCTTGGGGTTCCCAACGAACGTGTGAGTTACACGCCATCAGCCGCGCCGGCCTATGGGGTGGGCCCCTCGGGCGCCCCCCGACTCTGCCCCTTCGCCTATTTATTCTCTCCGTCGAGAAAACCCTAGTGCCGAGAGCCACGATACGAGAAAAGTTACTGTGACGCTGCCGCCGCCAATCCCATCTCGGGGGATTCAGGAGATCGCCTCCGGCACCCTGCCGGAGAGGGGAATCATCACCGGAGGACTCTACATCATCATGCCCGCCTCCGGATTGATGCGTGAGTAGTTCATCCTTGGACTATGGGTCCATAGCAGTAGCTAGATGGTTGTCTTCTCCTCTTGTGCTATCATGTTTAGATCTTGTGAGCTGCCTAACATGATCAAGGTCATCTATTTGTAATGCTACATGTTGTGTTTGTTGGGATCCGATGAATATGGAATACTATGTCAAGTTGATTATTGATCTATCATATATGTGTTGTTTATGATCTTGCATGCTCTCCGTTGCTAGTAGAGGCTCTGGCCAAGTTGATACTTGTAACTCCAAGAGGGAGTATTTGTAACATCCCTGTTTTGCTAAATTTAATTAGGAGTTGATTTGTGCATTCATGAGCATCATATAAAATGCATTAAGAAAATTTTCTCAAATAAAACAAAGTGGAAACTCTAGGTTTATGCAAGTCTTCTCTATTTGAAATGTGTTCAAATGTTTGAAAACCTCAAAACAAAAATATGTGGACTTTCAATTATGATTAGGAAGGCCACAAAATATTTTGCCTAAAATATTTGAGTTATTTTGGATCTTTAAAAGGTTGCAAAATAGCAAAATAGAGTTGTTTTAGCCCTGTTTTAAAAATTGCCAGAAATCTTTGAAGTCTAGGGGGTTTTCCACAAAATCTTCCTTGTCTTCTTCGTTGTGCCCAGACAGGCACCTGCGTGGCCGCGCCCGAGCGCCCGACGCCGCCACCTCCTGCTTGTCGCTGCCCACGGTCAGGAGACGTCCTGCGCCCTCCCTCCCTCGACGTCCCCCTCGTCCCTATCTTCTCCTCTCTCTGGCCCTCTACCTCTCTTCCTCTCCGGCCTCGGGCCGAAACCCTAGCCCCGCAGACCTCGCCGGCGCCGCCTCTACACGCCACCCCGCGCTCGGCCGAGCAGCCCTGGAGCTCCGCCGCGACGCCCCAGTCCTTCTCCGACCACCAGCGCACGCCGAGGCGGCTCGAATCGGGCGAATCGAGCTCCGCCCGTGCCGCAGACCTTCGCCTCCCGCCGGCGTTCCCGGCCACCTCCGGCCTCGCCGTCGAGCTCCACACGCTCGTGGTGAGCTTCTCCGCCGAATGGCGCCCCTCCCCTTCCCGATTGCTTCCTCCACCGGCCCCGCACCGTGCACTCGCGCCCGCCGCCGTCGGACATGGTCGCCGACCATGCTCCGGCGACCCAAAATGGGCGGCGCCACCACCAAAAGGTCGCCCGCGTCGCCCTGCATCTATTCCCCTCTCGCGCGCCCTCAATCGGGGGCCAAATCGGCCGATTGAGCTCAGCCCGAGCTCAATTTTGAGCTCATGGCGCCGCTGACGTCATCATGACGTCAGCGTGATGTCATTAATAGCTTTTCCTATTTTCTGTTTTATTTTCTGTATTTCTTAAATAGAAAATAATATGACAGGTGGACCCCATCTGTCAGATTTTTAATAATTTCATAAATATTTGGAAAAGAATAATATTATGACATGTGGGTCCAACTTTATTATTATTTATAATTTTCTGAAATTGATTTAAAATGAATTAAACTTGGGAAATTCATAAATAATTCATTTTAAATCAGAAAAATATAAAATTATATATAAAAATGATCAGAAAAACATTCCCTAATTGTTTATCCATGTTTCATACATCTTTGAACCAATTAAATGTGGAGCTTAGTAGAAAACCCTAATACACCCCTCTCATATGGCGGTGTCCGATGCCGGAACCCCTTTAATCTGATGATGCACCTAGGGTTACTTCAATTCCTCTAATATGACATGTCATTCATATTGTTTGCGCATTGCATAATTCCATGTGTTGATTGTTATTTTCCCTTTCCGGTATTTGCTTCTTCGCGATCGATAGAGCATATGCCCGAGACGATGAAGATCGACAACACCGAAGGTCAATAATTGTCCACCGATGACAATTCAAGCATGCATCAAAGATCCACATTGGTTTGTCAGGGACAAAGGCAAGCCCTAGCCTGGTTCATACAAGTTTTACAAATGCTTTTACTCCGGTTCCTACATATTGAATACGATTCAAGCTGTCTTTTATCGATAGGTAGAGTTATCCTATCTATTGCATGTTCCACCCTTGTAGCCTCAAATACTCGATCCACTTGCTCCTAGCATAACTAGGTCGGGCATGTGTGCGTCGCTAGAGCCTTATATCTTTATGCTTAGCCATGCTTAGTTTGTTACGCTACTACTCCGGTCTTCGGACTGGAGCCTTACAATGATATGAATCTAGCATGACAGGTTGACGTGGTAAGTATAGAGATGTTGATAAACATGATTAAAGGCTCAGACGAGAGGCCACATTGGGATGTGGTGGGTTGTTTCGTTTCTGCCGACCCTAGGAACCGAGTTCTCGCCTCTTGAACCAAGACCGAGCGTACAACCACACGAGGCCCTATTATGGTACCCTCTCGACTCACTAACTTGCCTAGTAGATTCCATGAGTCACATAGTTTGCGCGTTATCTGGACATATGCATTGCATTCTGCTTTGGGGGAAAAGGTACATAACGGGTAGGTAAGCGTGGCCGTGGTGGCTGGGGGTTGCGGCCCCGGGGAAACCCACCTCGCCTCACATCGTTAAGGACCGACTTCGGGACTTGACCCGTTACGGCGGAACAATCCTTAGCGCGTGACTCATGGTCTCGGCGACAGACAAGGTAAAGGTCGTGGTCAACCACTCTCTGCCGGCTTTCCAAGGAAGAGAGCTAATGTTCGGCACTAAGAATCGGTTGGCACGTGTGGGTAAAGTTGTGCACCCCTGCAGGGTTAAATCTTTTCGAAAAGCCGTGTCCACGGTTACGGACGACTTGGGAATGGATTCTGTGATCATAGACAACTTGAACCTATTCGTAAAACTTGGCAACCAATGTGTGTTTACGGACACCTTCTTCGGGTGTTGAGGGGGTGATCCGAGGATAGTGGTTCGAGATGATGAAGATTGGTGGATACAAGATGATGATCAATAGAGATAGAGATGTCGCTCTCTTATCCCCCTTTCAAAGGTTCGAGTAGTCGAGCTTCTCTTCTCTCTTATCTTACAAAGCAAAGCGGCTTTACGCAAAAGAAGATCTACCAGAAAGCCCGCATACCCGCTTTGCTAAAAGGTTGTACTAAGTCTTGCTGAGTCCCTGTACTCAGCCTTGCATGCTTTTGTTTCAGACGAAGTTGCTCCAACAGATGGTGGTTTCTAGTCGACATCGACGAGTAGCTTGGGGTTCCCAGGTGGCAGCCTGGAATCTATGGGCTGGGACGTCGCCGTTATGCTCCTGGCCTCTTAGGCCTTTTGCTATCTTGCTATGTCTAATAGCATAACTTTGCTTCCGTTGATTGATGAATGACAGGTCGGTGACCTCTCGCTTGTAATACTTTGGTTCTTCGCTCGGTTATGAGCTTGTATTACTTTTTGAGTCGTAGAGTCACCGTTGTGTTACCGATTCTCTCACTCGTAGTCTCCCGAGCTCTAGGTTAGGCTTATGTCGGACGAAGATCTGGTATTTGTCTAACCCCGATCCCGAGGGTGCCACGAGTTTTGGTATCGAGCATGACTTCCCGTAGGAAGCCCTTTCTCTTGGTCGATGTTGAGTCTAGTGTTTGTGAAAACTATTTGAAAGCTAAAAGTATTTGCGAAAATCTGATTAGGCTTCTTTTTACTCCTTATCTGGTATCGCTCTAATTCTAAGGTGCCTTTCCTTGTGTTGATTTGAAAGTTTTTCTATCTCTTCTAGTTTTTCAAACTTAGGTGCCTCAAGGGCATGACGTTTCTAAACCAGTTGACCTAGTGCAGAGTTCTCTAGAGTCGTGTGTGTTCTTTGCTTCCTCTTTGTTTTGTTTTGTTTCAACAGAGAGATTCCTTTCCATCATGATCTCTCTATTTTGTGGGTTCCACATCATTCTGTTCTAGGCTTCGAGGTTTCCTTTCGCCTTGAATGCCTCCTTTCTATTTGCTTGGTACTTCGGAAGCTATGCATGCTTCTAGAAGCTACACCGTGATTACTACCTCGTAGTGTCCTCCGTGTCACTCATTTAGTGGTTACTCCTTTCTCGGGTTTTAACCCTTGGACTTGAACCGAAGGTCCCCGATTGTGTTGGATTCTAGTATATGAATCTTAGTACATGAAGCTGAACTTTAACCCAAGATCCATGCCATCGAACACTGGTGTTAATGTTCAAACATTACATCGGGATGGCTAAATCCAAATCAAGCTAGCCTTCAAGCTTGTGGTTATTGTCGTGTTGAACTGCAGCAATAAAGATCTTTCCCTTCCACTATCTATCGCAGAGGTTCTTTCATCGAACCAAATGGATCACGACAAGAGTGCTCTTTGTGAGTCTTATATCTATGTCTGTGACTTCGCCACACCTTCTTTTTCAGCATGAGTTTCCCTAAAGTGTATCTTGTGCATCTACATCTCAGGAATTCCGATCCTGATTGTGTTCCTCCTCTTTCGTGGCTTTCCTACCTTTATCTACTAGTTATCAGCCAAGTTCTAAATATGCATTGGTGTTTTACAGTGTATATTACTCTTGTGGTTCGTCAAGATATTCCACTTCGGTATGTCAGGAGAAACAAACTCCAGTACCTCGTCCATTTCTTGGACTTGGTCAAAGTATTGTAATCCGCAGATTAAGAGGCTTCATTAGCTTCTGTTCTGTTCTACCTTGGAGTAGCACCCTCTTATATATCATGAGGTCGTGCTTTGTATCATGGCCTTATTGATGAAGTGATGCTCTTACATATCTTTACTCGCCCTTCCTCCGAGCTGTCCGTGCTTGGGAATGTTGGGGTGTACCTATTAATGTGGCTATCTAAGATTCTTAGCAATTCTCATTGCTTCGAATTTCAAGGACATTTGCGTCATTCTTAGCATGATTGGTTCGCTAATTACTAAGTGAAGTTTGATTGTGCTTCTAAGTTCATTTGTTCAGGCTCACATATTCGGTCAAAGAGTTAGGTTATGCCAAAGCTCTTAAGACCACATCGGTTGCTTTGTAAAGCAAGTTCCCTCTTGAATTCAGTGATATACCGGTGGTTCGTGATATTCTGGATGTCTTTCTAGGAGTATCACCATGTTGTTACATGACCGTGTTGTCGAATTCATGAGTACGTTGGTTCGTTCAACTACTCCTTCTCCAAGAGCCGTGCTGGATAACCCTGGACTAGTTGGTATAGCTTAATCAACAACTTGGAGAGTTGAAAGACAAAAGGTATATCCAACTTCGTTCCTTTATAAAGGGATGTCTAGTTCTGTTTGTGTTGAAGCCAGGAAGTATCTCCTTTATGGATATGCTATCTTCCCCATATTTTGTTTGAGCCTGGGCTATCGTCAAATCAAACTCAGTTCCAAGAACTATCTTGATGATGTTTATACTCATGGTGTCTCGTCTGAGTATACCTTCATGTCCATTGGTCTGACCAATACTTCTGCCTCGTTCATGCAAAATATGAGTATCCTTTTGGAGTGTCTTAACAAGTTTGTTATTGAGCCCATCGATGACATTCTTATTTCCTCCATGTTTAAAGAGATTCATATTGAACAGTTGGCATTCTGGATGTTGGAAGTGACCTTCTCTAGTTCACGTGCACTTGCTGAAAGATGTCGCCGTGGATCTGAGTCGAGTTCCCTTTGTTATCCTCGGGAATCATCACAAGTCGGTCAGGCATGTGCGAAGTATTCTTGAGATGGAAGGTTGTTACCTCTATTCCTTGAAACGTTTCTCTATGCACACTAAGCCACTGACTGATTTGTTCAAGAAAGAGAAGAAGCTGAAGAACTTCAAAATCTTCTTGGATGTTCCCATAAGGACTCACTTGTGTTGCATTGCAAGTTCATGTGCACGCAATTACCTTTGCGGTCGCAACCACATGTATTACGCAATCTAGCTCAATCCTCTGGAAGCTTGACATTATAGTCTATATCTTGAGAATCTAGCAACTTTACCTTGGTGGTAACTATTGCAAAACTTCTATTCGGACATTCTGAGTCTGAAATATCTTTATACCTAACCTAAGCTGAATCTCAAGCGGCAAAGATGGTTAGTGTTCCTCAAGGATTTTTGACATAGGTCTCTTTGTAAATCCGGCAAGATTGATGTCGTGGTTAACACAATTAGTCGGAAGGCTTATTGCCATAATCTCTTGATTCATCAAGAATAACCACTCTCCATAAGGATCTTGTGTGACTTATTCTAGGAGTTGCCCTTATGATGCTTTTCAAATCCTGAAGTCTTGACCTCCGCTTGATGACCTATTGAAGGCTATTCAATAGCCTAATATTGGTGTCTAGAACATCAAGGAAAACATCATAAGCAGTGTTGCTAAATGTCTCTCGGTCATTCCCTCGAAATCATTTCTCCGGTGACAACAACTTCGTTCGGAGAAATTTCACTCACCGCTGATCCTTGGCACCACCCTAGACAGTACCCTTCTCTTTCCTTTGGTTAGTACCTGAAGTTCCAATCAATTTGCACGTTGTGTGAATTCGTCAGTCATCTAGGCCCCAGCCTTTTGAGTAAACAACAATCGTTTCATGTACCCATACCAGAAAAGTGACTATGATTCTTAAATCCAAAGTTGCTATGGTTGGATAATCACTGGTGTTTCCATGAGTCACCCTCTCTAAGAGTGCCTCGCCATGGTATCAAAGGCAGTTTAACCCCTCGCTACCTTGTCCTTCGTGTTCTTATCAAGCGTGGAGCAATTGTCTACCAAAATTTGAACCTTCTTTCGTCTCCTCCGTTACCTTGATGTGTTTCATGTTTGTTAGCTCAAGAGTTGTTTTCAAACACTCCTTCATGAGTTGACCATGAGATACTCGATCTTTTAGAGATCCTTCGTTCTAGAGTTATTCCCTCTTTCCTTTAGAGTGAAGAAAGCGAAATGAAGAGCTCTTCATGGTGTTGTGGGTCAACTTCATTCATGGTGTCGTGGATCAACTTCTTCAACAAAGAAGATTATCATGGTATCGACAAGCTCGTTGAAGACCGGTGTAGTCCTTGTTACTTTCTCTTTTCCTACCTTAGGAATCTCGGGGACGAGATTCTTGTAAGGGGGATAGAGTTGTAACATCCCTGTTTTGCTAAATTTAATTAGGAGTTGATTTGCGCATTCATGAGCATCATATAAAATGCATTAAGAAAATTTTCTCAAATAAAACAAAGTGGAAACTCTAGGTTTATGCAAGTCTTCTCTATTTGAAATGTGTTCAAATGTTTGAAAACCTCAAAACAAAAATATGTGGACTTTCAATTATGATTAGGAAGGCCACAAAATATTTTGCCTAAAATATTTGAGTTATTTTGGATCTTTAAAAGGTTGCAAAATAGCAAAATAGAGTTGTTTTAGCCCTGTTTTAAAAATTGCCAGGAAATCTTTGAAGTCTAGGGGGTTTTCCACAAAATCTTCCTTGTCTTCTTCGTTGTGCCCAGACAGGCACCTGCGTGGCCGCGCCCGAGCGCCCGACGCCGCCACCTCCTGCTTGTCGCTGCCCACGGTCAGGAGACGTCCTGCGCCCTCCCTCCCTCGACGTCCCCCTCGTCCCTATCTTCTCCTCTCTCTGGCCCTCTACCTCTCTTCCTCTCCGGCCTCGGGCCGAAACCCTAGCCCCGCAGACCTCGCCGGCGCCGCCTCTACACGCCACCCCGCGCTCGGCCGAGCAGCCCTGGAGCTCCGCCGCGACGCCCCAGTCCTTCTCCGACCACCAGCGCACGCCGAGGCGGCTCGAATCGGGCGAATCGAGCTCCGCCCGTGCCGCAGACCTTCGCCTCCCGCCGGCGTTCCCGGCCACCTCCGGCCTCGCCGTCGAGCTCCACACGCTCGTGGTGAGCTTCTCCGCCGAATGGCGCCCCTCCCCTTCCCGATTGCTTCCTCCACCGGCCCCGCACCGTGCACCTGCGCCCGCCGCCGTCGGACATGGTCGCCGACCATGCTCCGGCGACCCAAAACGGGCGGCGCCACCACCAAAAGGTCGCCCGCGTCGCCCTGCATCTATTCCCCTCCCGCATGCCCTCAATCGCGGGCCAAATCGGCCGATTGAGCTCAGCCCGAGCTCAATTTTGAGCTCATGGCACCGCTGACGTCAGCATGACGTCAGCGTGATGTCATTAATAGCTTTTCCTATTTTCTGTTTTATTTTCTGTATTTCTTAAATAGAAAATAATATGACAGGTGGACCCCATCTGTCAGATTTTTAATAATTTCATAAATATTTGGAAAAGAATAATATTATGACATGTGGGTCCAACTTTATTATTATTTATAATTTTCTGAAATTGATTTAAAATGAATTAAACTTGGGAAATTCATAAATAATTCATTTTAAATCAGAAAAATATAAAATTATATATAAAAATGATCAGAAAAACATTCCCTAATTGTTTATCCATGTTTCATACATCTTTGAACCAATTAAATGTGGAGCTTAGTAGAAAACCCTAATACACCCCTCTCATATGGCGGTGTCCGATGCTCGGAACCCCTTTAATCTGATGATGCACCTAGGGTTACTTCAATTCCTCTAATATGACATGTCATTCATATTGTTTGCGCATTGCATAATTCCATGTGTTGATTGTTATTTTCCCTTTCCGGTATTTGCTTCTTCGCGATCGATAGAGCATATGCCCGAGACGATGAAGATCGACAACACCGAAGGTCAATAATTGTCCACCGATGACAATTCAAGCATGCATCAAAGATCCACATTGGTTTGTCAGGGACAAAGGCAAGCCCTAGCCTGGTTCATACAAGTTTTACAAATGCTTTTACTCTGGTTCCTACATATTGAATACGATTCAACTGTCTTTTATCGATAGGTAGAGTTATCCTATCTATTGCATGTTCCACCCTTGTAGCCTCAAATACCTGATCCACTGCTCCTAGCATAACTAGGTCGGGCATGTGTGCGTCGCTAGAGCCTTATATCTTTATGCTTAGCCATGCTTAGTTTGTTACGCTACTACTCCGGTCTTCGGACTGGAGCCTTACAATGATATGAATCTAGCATGACAGGTTGACGTGGTAAGTATAGAGATGTTGATAAACATGATTAAAGGCTCAGACGAGAGGCCACATTGGGATGTGGTGGGTTGTTTCGTTTCTGCCGACCCTAGGAACCGAGTTCTCGCCTCTTGAACCAAGACCGAGCGTACAACCACACGAGGCCCTATTATGGTACCCTCTCGACTCACTAACTTGCCTAGTAGATTCCATGAGTCACATAGTTTGCGCGTTATCCGGACATATGCATTGCATTACTGCTTTGGGGGAAAAGGTACATAACGGGTAGGTAAGCGTGGCCGTGGTGGTCGGGGGTTGCGGCCCACGGGAAACCCACCTCGCCTCACATCGTTAAGGACCGACTTCGGGACTTGACCCGTTACGGCGGAACAATCCTTAGCGCGTGACTCATGGTCTCGGCGACGAGCAAGGTAAAGGTCGTGGTCAACCACTCTCTGCCGGCTTTCCAAGGAAGAGAGCTAATGTTACGGCACTAAGAATCGGTTGGCACGTGTGGGTAAAGTTGTGCACCCCTGCAGGACTAAATCTTTTCGAAAAGCCGTGTCCACGGTTACGGACGACTTGGGAATGGATTCCGTGATCATAGACAACTTGAACCTATTCGTAAAACTTGGCAACCAATGTGTGTTTACGGACACCTTCTTCGGGTGTTGAGGGGGTGATCCGAGGATAGTGGTTCGAGATGATGAAGATTGGTGGATACAAGATGATGATCAATAGAGATAGAGATGTCGCTCTCTTATCCCCCTTTCAAAGGTTACGAGTAGTCGAGCTTCTCTTCTCTCTTATCTTACAAAGCAAAGCTGGCTTTACGCAAAAGAAGATCTACCGTAAAGCCCGCATACCCGCTTTGCTAAAAGGTTGTACTAAGTCTTCGCTGAGTCCCTCGTACTCAGCCTTGCATGCTTTTGTTTCGGACGAAGTTGCTCCAACGGATGGTGGTTTCTAGTCGACATCGACGAGTAGCTTGGGGTTCCCGGGTGGCAGCCTGGAATCTATGGGCCGGGACGTCGCCGTTATGCTCTCGGCCTCTTAGGCCTTTTGCTATCTTGCTATGTCTAATAGCATAACTTTGCTTCCGTTGATTGATGAATGACAGGTCGGTGACCTCTCGCTTGTAATACTTTGGTTCTTCGCTCGGTTATGAGCTTGTATTACTTTTTGAGTCGTAGAGTCACTGTTGTGTTACCGATTCTCTCACTGTAGTCTCCCGAGCTCTAGGTTAGGCTTATGTCAGACGAAGATCTGGTATTTGTCTAACCCTGATCCCGGGGGTGCCATAGTATTTATGCTCGATAGTGGGTTCATGCCTCCATTGAATCTGGGACAGTGACAGAAAGTTCTAAGGTTATGGATGTGCTGTTGCCACTAGGGATAAAACAACAATGCTTTGTCTAAGTATATTTGTATTGTTTACATTACGCACAGATACTTAATGCAATTGTCCGTTGTTTGCAACTTAATACTTGGAAGGGGTGCGGATGCTAACCCGAAGGTGGACTTTTAGGCATAGATGCATGTCTGGATAGCGGTCTATGTTATTTGTCGTAATGCCCTAAGTAAATCTCATATTAGTCATCATGATATGTATGTGCATTGTTATGCCCTCTCTATTTGTCAATTGCCCAACTGTAATTTGTTCACCCAACATGCTATTTATCTTATTGGAGAGACACCACTAGTGAACTATGGACCCCGGTCCATTCTTTTACATCTGAAATACAACCTACTGCAATCATTGTTCTCTGCTGTTCTTTGCAAACAAACATCATTCTCCACACCATACGTTTAATCCTTTGTTTACAGCAAGCCGGTGAGATTGGCAACCTCACTGTTAAGTTGGGGCAAAGTATTTTGATTGTGTTGTGCAGGTTCCACGCTGGCGCCGGAAACCCTAGTGTTGCGCCGCATTACACTCCTCCACCAACAACCTTCATGTGGCCTTCATCTCCTACTAGTTCGATAACCTTGGTTTCTTTCTGAGGGAAAACTTACTGCTGTGCGCATCACACCTTCCTCTTGGGGTTCCCAACGGACGTGTGCATCACGCGCCATCAAGCACACCGTTGGGGAACCCGGCCCCAAGAGGAAGGTATGATGAGCACAGTAGCAAGTTTTCCCTCAATAAGAAACCAAGGTTTAATCGACCAGTAGGAGAAAGACATGACTTCTGAAGGTGTGGCTAGCTGACTTGTGGCAGGACGCACTACCGGCGTCAGCAACAACGTGGAACCTGCACACAACATAACCAAAATACTTTGCCCCAACTTACAGTGAGGTTGTAAATCTCACCGATTTTGCTGAACACAAAGTATTAAATGTATAGTGTGAAAAGAGATGTTTGTTTGTAGTGGAATTAAAGAGAACAATGCTTGCAGTAAGGAAATAGAACATGATGATTTTATCAGTGTAAAAGAAAGGACTGGAGTCCACAGTTCACTAGAGATGTCTCTCCATAAAGATAAATAACATGCTCGGTGAACAAATTACAGCTGGCCAATTGACAGAATAAAGACCATACATGACAAGATGATTACTATGAGATTCATTCGGGCATTACAACATAATACATAGACCGTAATCCAACTGCATCTATGACTAATAATCCACCTTCCGGTTATCATCCGAACCCCTTCCAATATTAAGTTGCAAGCAACAGATTATCGCATTAAGCAATGTGTGTAAAGTAAACAATAGAATTATCCTTAGACAAAACATTATTGTTTTCTCCCTAGTAGCAACAACACATCTACAATCTTAGAAGTTATTGCCACTCTTCCAGAAAACTAGAGGCATGAACCCACTATCAAGCGTAAATACTCTCTTTTGGAGTTACAAGCATTTGGCTGGCCAAAGAATCTACTAGCAACGAAGAGCATGCAAGATCATGAATAACATATGGAAAGTATATAATCGATCTCAACATAGTATTCAGTATTCATCGGATCCCAGTAAACACAACATGTAGCATTACATAAGGATGATCTTGATCATGATAGGCAACTCACAAGATCTAAACATGAGGCACAAATTGGAGAAGACAACCATCTAGCTACTGCTATGGACCCGTAGTCCAGGGATGAATTACTCAAGCATCACTTCGGAGGCGGGCATGGTGATGTAGAGGCCTCCGGTGATGATCTCCCCCTCCGGAAGGGTGTCGGGAAGAGCTTCAGAACTCTCCCGAGCTAGGGTCGGCGATGGCAGCCACAATAGAACTTTTCGTGGATGGAGGCTTGGGTGTTTAGATTTTTTCCGAGATCGTGAATAAATAGGCGGAAGGGCGAGGTCGATGGACGCCTGGGGGGCCCACACCACCCCATGGCGCGGCCAGGGCTTGGGCCGCGCCATGGCCTGGTGTGGCCGCCATGTGGCGCATCTTCGTCTCTCCTCTGGACTCCGTCTTCGTTACGGTAAAATAAGAACTTCGGCTTTTGTTTTGTCCAATTTTCCAGAATATTTCATGTACAACTTTTCTGAATAGAGAACAGCAGAAAACAGGGAACTGGCACTGTGGCATCTTGTCAATAGGTTATTGCTGGAAAATGTATAAAAGTGCAACGAAGTGTGAGCAAAACATATATAAATTGCTGTAAAACAAGCATGTAGTATCAAAAATTATAGATATCTTTGCAACGTATCAGTATATAAGGAGCCTCCAATTAAGTTATGGATGTTGTCTCAAGCTTTGTGCGGGGTCGGTGACCACACTCAAGGTTCCATAGTGGATCGAGAGCTATGGAGTGAGCCCTTCACGGCGTTTGGAGTCCTTTTTCGTCCACACCGCTCCAACGGAGAGTAGCACTCGCAAGAGTAATGTGAACTTCGGGATACATTGGCATCTCGGTGTCACCTCAGTTATTTCTATACCCGAGGTCTTTACTTATGCACTTTACTTTCTGATAGTCATCATGCTGGAAGTTATATATCTTGCTATCACATAGTTGCTTGTCTTACTTAGCATAAGTTGTTGGTGCACATAGGTGAACCCTAGTTATATGTATTTAGATATGTATATTTTCAAATCTTCAAAATTATCAGATTTTGTCATTTTTGTTTAGACAATTATACAAGAATTTTGCGTTGTGATTTTACATGCTTATAGGTTACATCATTGACTATGTGCATATTTATTTTCATATTTTTTAAAATTTATAAATACTATAATTTTTGGATTTTTTGAACAAAGAAGAGTCTCCAAGGACCCTTGACGCTGCATTAATAAGGAGATAACAGTACACAACGGTTTACATCAGGACCCAGAATATTAAAATAATTACAAACACGTCCCTGAACTTTTGCTGCAACGAGCTCAAGCCTGAAATCAGAAAGGCGATCGGGTCCTTCACCTAGCTTGGGAACCACTTTTTCGACATAGGATACAGGGCCACTTGGGGCGACGAAGCTGCCAAGACAAGATGTCCTCGCAACCAAGCAGTAGGGCCTCCACTTTGGCATAACGCTAGGAGGTTGAAGAAAGTGGCCAAAGTCGACCGGAGCCACTAGAGTCTGCCCTTTGGCCAAAAGGGTCACCGGAGTGGCAAAGACCGCACATCCATCGCCTTGGAGGAGATCCTCCGGCAAGCGGCGTCGTTTTGCATCGAGATCCGATGAGAATGAGCTCAGACAAGAAGAAACATGACCTGGAACTGTGAGCCTCCTCTGCATCTTGAGATGTTGAAGCTTGCTGGCAGAAGAAGAGACATAGAAATCCTTCCGATTAGTGACCGAGGCGGGCTTATTCGAGGAGATGTCGCCAGCTCATCCCTGCTATGGTATTGATATAACAGCAGCAAGAACACCGTCGCCGAACGCTGCCATCCGCCGCTCGAAATCGGGAACGAGTCACTCTAAACGGCATGAAGCCGAACAACACAAACTCAAGACCTAACCTAGACCTAGCCCTAATATTTACATGATACCAGGCGCCTCTCCTTCCCCTTCTCCGGTCGACGTTGCCAACAGAGGAGAGTAGGGATCGGGCCGGAACTTGGGAGGAGCGGTCGACTCTCAAGGCTTCTGGAAGGGACTCGAGGGTGGGGGAAAAGTCAATGTCGTCAGGCCACATGGTATTTATAAATACTACTCCCTCCGTCCATTAATAGATGTTCATATAAATTTAGATGCATCTATATTTAAAAAATGTCTAGATACATTCAAATTTAGACAGACTATTGATATCTAAAAATAGATAGAGGTACTAGTATAAGTTTTGGATTTAAAAATAAAGAAATCACTAGAGCTCTAGGATTCAAATACGGAAGTTGGGGTACGCCGTGACCACCGTGCGACCGATGCAATGCCCGTAAAGAATCAGAACCCGTAGTTTGCGCCGCCTTTACGAGCCGGTGGCAGATGACAGCTAGCAACAGGTGCACAGGATCGTTGTGAGCCATCCGATGGGCCCAAGTTCGCGCCGCCTTTACAAACAGACGGACAGGATCACACCTCGTCAGCCCATCCATTGCTCCTCTCCAAAACCACCACGGCAATCACTGCACCACCCAAGCCGCGCAGTCCCAGAGACGAGAGAGAGAGAGAGTGCCGTGACATGGCCCCCACCGCCGCCCTCCTCCTCGTCTCCGCCGCCGCCATCCTCCTCCTCGCCCCCGCCGCCTCTGCCGCGACGTCCGAGGTGCCGCCGGCGACGCCGTGCGCGGCGGCCATCGTGTCCTTCTCGCCGTGCCTGGCGCACGTCGCGCTGGTGGAGCCGCCCGCCCTGCCCGCGCCCGCGCCCACCGCCGCCTGCTGCGCGGCGTTCCTGCGGGCCGTCTCCGCCGGGGACGGCGAGGGCGGGGGAGGCGAGGGGTGCTTCTGCTACCTGCTCCGCGACCCGCTCCTCCTCGGCTTCCCCGTCGACCTCGCGCGCCTCGGCGCGCTCCTCCCTACCTGCGCCTCCGCGAACGCCTCCCCCGCCACCACCGTCGAGGCCGAAACCCTCTTCGCCGACAAGTGCCGAGGTGCCAAACTTCTCCTTCGTCCCCCGCTCCTCCCTCTGTATGTCCTTGCAGTACGTATGCTTCGACCGAATGTCGGGCACACCCTATGTTGTGGCGTTCCCGTTGATCACCGCTCAAATAGAAGTTACTTTCTAATCTGCGTATTATTGTGTTCTCGGTCCTTGCACAACCACATTGGTGCTGGTAGATCAGTAGATGCGGGATATTATTACTTCTGCATTTCTGAACTGGATTTTTTTTTTGTTGAGGAGAAGATGTAGAGAGGCCCAGAATTGTCTCATGTTCCCGAAGAACTGTGTTCTTTATGCATTTCTGCTACTACAATTAGTCACGACTGCTGAGCACTTAAGCAGCCTGTTGGATTGCTTGTTAGATATACTATGGATTCCACGCAGTTTTAGCGATATTTACTGTCAGTTAAAGGCGGCTGTGACTCGGTGGTTTCTCTTTCTAGAGTTCACAAACGTAATTTATAAAATTGAAGCAACAAATGTCTTAGTAGTATTCTCTAATTCGATTTGCCAACTGAAACAGAGCTCAAGTCACTGCCTGAGATGCATTTTGCACCTCCATCGCCACCTCCAACTCCACCACCACCTTCCGCACCAAAACTTTCTCCAGGTAAACCAATTCTCTGCATGTCTAATGTTTCCACGGATCAGTGTTCAGTTATGCTATTCTGAAGAATAAAAACAATGGGCATTTTGGCAGACATGTCAAGCTTGAATGTGTTTTTGTCTTGGAAGTGTTCTACCCATTTCGTGTTCCATGCCGCAGCTCTGCAAGTTCAAACTTCACTATAGACTGCACCACATACTCTCTACTTATACTGGATGTCTCTGTTGTAACTGTGCCTACTAATTTCATCATCGAATCTCCTGCTGACATTGTCTACTTTGCCTGCACTGCTCGGTTATGTTCTAGGTGCTCATTGTAGCCTGAGTAGTCCATTTTGGTCGTTTGAACACTGGAATGTCTTTCTTGAATCGCTGGGCATACTTCATGTACACTAGTTAATCTGCTGTGATTGCCTCTGCAGCTACCGTTGAAGAACCAGCGTCACCGCCCCCGGAGATGGAGGAGCATTCGACATCGACGCCCGTCACGCCAGCTGATCGTTCGGGATCGGATGCCTTGTGTGCCTGCCGGGTTTTCCTTGTGGCGTTGGTCTTCGCAGCAGCAGTCTTGATCACGCTGCAGTTCTGATAGATGTTGGCCATCGCTTTGTTTGGAAAGATTTCGAAACATGCCTGTGCCTGCTGCGTCATTCTTGCTCGGATCCTTTTGTTGCATACGCTGAGGCTGCCACATGATACATGGCACGATATATACCTGAAAACCCTTCCTGACCGGTGCAGTTTTTTCCGCGTACATTTTTCATGATCTGACAGTGCAAGTAACTGTTTTCCGGTGTCAATACATGCACAGCGATCTGTATACATTCAGATTTATAGAATGCAGTTTAGTTCCTCTGCTGATTGTCTCTGAATCTGCATACATTTTTCTTGTGCTTGTTCAAAGACAGAGAACTCACTGAAATTATATTTTACTTATACAGAACTGTGCAGTTCGCACGGAGAAATTCAGAGTTACGCCCTTGAAATTAAGCAAAACAGGAGTAGATACTGGCATTGAAATTAAGCAAAAACAGATAAATAGCATGATCAGCGGAATACAGCATTACATGGCAATGGCAACGGACCAAAGGTATGTGATCAGCTTAGTCTGCCCGCAGGATAACTTCTACGGGCGGCACGTAAGCAGTGACAGTACCCCTGCTGCCAAGACGAAGGAGGCGAGGAGCTGAGAGGACATGCTCCGGTGGGCGCTGGACGGGTAGTACTGCGGGTACAACTGCCCCGGCGTCTCGTACGTGTTGCTCCACGGGTACCCGTACTGCCCAGCCGGCGGTGTAAGGTAGTACCCGGCCTCCGCCGGCGGAGTGTAGTAGTACACCGGCGTCGGCTCAGGCTTCGTCGTCGGCGGGTAGTACACTGGCTTCGGCTCAGGCTCCGTCGGCGGCGGGTAGTACTTCGGCGTCGGAATCGGCTCAGGCTCAGGCTCCGGCTCGGGCTCGGGCTTAGGCTCCGGTTTTGGCTCCGGCTCTGACGGCGGCGGGTGGCGCGCCGGCACCGCCGGCGGGAGCGGGTGCGGATCCACGTCGCAGACGCACATGAGGCACTTGCACTTGTCCTCGGTTACTTCGGCCATTGCAGGGGACACCACCACCATCACCAGGGACACGAGGATTATTGCCTGCAGAGGCAACATTTGGCTTGATTGTCTCATGCTCTTGTGTCAAAGATCAGCAAACACATCTCACTAACCAGAGCGAGCCGAGATGCCGTATATGTATGTGAACTGGACAACCCGAGTCTTAAGTTGGTGCATATCCTAAGTAGGTCTTGGTATGCTGGTGCAACTACTGCTAATTTCTCAAGTGTATGCGTGCGTTGCACGCTCTGTTTCAGCAAGCCACGGAACTAAACCAAATATTAGCGCTCAGTTTAATCTGTTTGGTTGCGCTTACATCACGATTTGTCTCACAACCAGTCACTGGGTAAGAAGTCACGTGGAACTCGCGAAGTAGTGAAGTACATACATCATTCTGCTATTACCATCGTCCAGCTATGATACGCTTTTTGTCTGTTGCAAGTTGCAACATACCTCTTGATCAAAATATTAATCCAATAATAATTTCTCGAACAAATTGGTAACTTAAAGATGTAAATTTGTAATGGTGTTCGAGAGACTCGTAGATTCGTAGTTGGGATCAGATCACAATGAAAAGTATCATACACTAGTATCATTCATATGATATTAGTTTATGATGCCACCTCTAATGCATATTATCGTAAGGTAGTATTACAGTTTCATCATATTTAATGTTTGTAGAATCTCAATTCAAATTTGTAGATATGATTTATTTGCCATCAAGTTTTTTTTTACATGCTATGATATCAGTTTCACACCTCTACTAATTAATTGTTGTGTCACATCAAATTTTTTGCCAACATGGCATGCATGATAATGCCTATGATACTCCGATTGTGGCTAGTCTTAGGATGGTGTAGGTAAGACTAGACAACAAATAGCCAAGACAACCCTAGAAGTCCAGTTTCTCTAAAAACGACGCTTCCAAGAAGAGTTGTGCATAAGCGAAGTTGTCACCCGATCATAGATCTTACGTTTTCACCTTGGAGAAAGTCCTCCTCACAAAACAGCGTTCAACAAGGCCATTGCCAGACACAACCAATCAAGGCCAGACATTGGATTTTCACCCTGAAAAGTAAGACTTTGAACTTCTTCTGTGGTGTTGCCCCCTCTTATGATACCGCTGCCCCAAGTCACGAATCATCAAGTCAATTCCTCATCCTCACAAAGTCTCAAATCAGCATTGCTAGTCCTCGGATCTTGGCTTTCATGACATTTTCCGCCAGCTGACTTCACAATGGAACGAGAAAGCCTTCCCCATGATGGTAACAGCCAACATAGTTTTGCAGCGCTCACTCTGAAACCAAACGGTCAGAGAAAAACATGGGTGCACACGACCGAATCCCACCTGATTCAGCAATCTCCATGCATGAATCGCCTAGTGAAGTTCGCTGGTGAAGCCATCTAGAATACGACACTCCAGCCAGATCGTGGAGACATGCATCCGGCAAATCATCATCTTGACGCGAGTTGTAACCCTAGGAACACCACCTTTACTCCGCCAGTAGCGAATTATATAATCGTATGGTTAAGTTGTCCATGGAACGAATAACGGATACGAACACATATATTGTTCTTTTTGCAGGTAGTATATTGTTTTCTTTTGAATCTAATAATCTTTCCTCTTCTGTTTTCCTTTCAGGATGTCTATTTTGATGACGAATCAGTTGAGGTGGTATTAGCTTCTCTGCGTCTGGGAGATAAACTGGATGGGTAATTTGCGATCTTCAATCGTGCTCCAGCACCCTTGATCCCCCTCCCCTCTATGAGTAACTGATTGATAATACTTTGTTTGTTCATAAGCAGCTCCATCTCTAGAAATTCAAATTGGTTCATGTTTGATAGTGACCGTTTAGAGGCCTATGTTCCTTCGTCATCACCCAATTACGAGGAAGCTTCCCCGAACACTGAGGAAAGTGATGATGGTCAAGTCATTGGCACTAAGGATCAAATGGAAGCCTTCTCCATTGGAAATGACCCTACCGAGGAGGCAGAAGATGCCGCAGAATGTATTAAACACACAAATCTTAACACTGAGGATGAGCAACTTGAAAGTGCGGAAGGGATCGAGCGGCATCCGGATGCTTCAAATGGTGATACTGAAGTTAGCACAGATGAAGCTGCCTCTGCAGTAGCTGAATCTTCAGCCCCAACTACCGAGATGCAGGCACATGGAACAACAGATAAACCTGTTAGCTCATCTGATTCGGACAATCCTGTAGCTGAAGCTTCACCAGATACTGATGCTAATGGGAATGATTTGACCGACTCGGCAGTATCTCCCGAGCAAGCTATCCCTAACGAAGAAGTTAAGTTACCAATGAAGACTAATGCAGCCGTTGATACTGAAACGGAAATTGATGCAGTCGTTGATGAGAAACCGGAAACTGATGCAGCCGTGGATGTTGGAGCGAAAACTGATGGATCTACCAAGCAAGGAAGTTCCTGCCGTGGATGTTGAAGCGAAAACTGGCGCAGTAGAAGCAAATGAGTGCAGTGGCAGCATATCCCATGGACTGAAATAGTGGCATAGCTGATGAGCAATTGTAGTCAGACCCATCAGAATTTAAGCAATCATCTTTGCTTCAAGTGCTTCTCATCCACAGGCAACTCCGAAGCATGGTTGTCACTATCAGGAACAGATCGTAGTATCTTATGATACTAAGATTTTATCAGGCTGAAATGATACATATCGCACCGTGTATCCATATCAGGTGGTATTAATTGTTGTCAGAATGTGATGTCATGCCTTGAATCGGTAGTATCCTGATACTTATACAACAGATGATACCACACATCGGTTAAAACTAATCAAAGAATTAGTTAACCTGCTGCATCAGCAAGCCTTATAAGCATGTAATTGTTTCACTGGTTTTCTTTTATGGACTAAACATAGTATTTTCCGCATCTGCATTCCCCATATAATGTTGGGCTCCACTCTCTTACGAGAATAATATGACATGGCACTATATTTTTCAGAAATATATGCAAGGTAAGTATTTTATTGAACATAAAAAATGTTTAAATTTTTTTGAGTGTTCACCGGGAGAGGCACAAAGGCCTCCACCAGCATAATTTCATTTACGTCGAAGGACAGGGGTGAAATCCCCAGGTTTTACATCAGCATGGTACATAAGGTTGAGGGAGACAGCGCCCAACGCAAAGGGGGCGAGCTCAAGGGAAGCAGGATGATGCTAGAGCCGAACATGAAGGAGGTAAGTGAGCCAAAGGTCTACATCAGGACGCTGGTCCATGGGCAGACGACCCCGCCTGAGCACAGCGTCGTCTCTGCAGTTCTTGTGCACCAAGGAGAGTGAGGGGGCGAGCCCATTGAAAACAACCCCGTTGCGGTGTTTCCAGAGGTGCCAGAGGCACATGAGCCGCAGCGTCGTCGCAGAGCCTACCGGTGCCGAGTCCGGGAGGGGGCAGGTCGACGACTCCGCCACCGTGTGAGTAGCGTCAACGCTGGCGCCCAGCATGGTCCAGAAACAGCGAGCGAACTCGCACCCAAACATGATGTGGTCGGGGGTTTCCAGAGGGTCATCGCAGATGGGGCAGCGGTAGTTGAGCTCGTCGAGGATGCCTTTGCGTAGTAGATTGGAGCGGCACTGAATCCGTCCCCGAACCAGTAGCCAGGCAAAGAATCGGACACGCGCCGGGGCGGAGTTGCACCAGACGAAGGGGTGGTGTCCGTCGCGAACGCCGCCGTCGGTGCAGAGCCTGTAGAGCGAGGAAGTGCTCAGGCGCTCACCACGAGCGCAGAGCGGAAGGGAGCGCGCATCGACGCTGTCAGTGAGCACCAAGCGCGACAGGTGGGGAAGGAGCGTCGCCCTCTGACTGGCGGCCATCGCCGAGAGACGTGCCAGCAGCGTCGAGTCGAGGCCAACATCCAGGACGTGGCGCACCGACGTGGAAGGAGACTAACAGTGGGAGAACAGCTCCGGCATGGCGGACGCCAGGGTGCCTCGAGGCAGCGAGTGATCGTGCCAGAAGGAAGTCCACTTGCCGTCCCCGATCCGCACGCGAGAGACAGCGCGGTAGAGAGGTAGCAGGCGGAGCAAAGTCGCCCGGTGGGTGCCCGAGAGCGACGTGGAGCGAGCAGCGTGGATCCGCTGCTGCTGAGCGAGATCCAGGGAGTCCTCCAATGCCGCGTGGAGGGCTTCCCTCAGATGTACCTCGGCCTGCCTCTCTCCGCCGAGAAACTCCGGCTCGCGGCTTTCACGCCGCTCATTGCCAAGGTGGATAAATATCTCTCGGGCTGGCGGGCGTTCCTCCTGTCCCCGGGAGGCCGCATCATCTTGATCAATGCCGTGCTTGACGCACTCCCCACCTTCTCCATGGGCGTGCTGGAGCTGCCACCCGGAGTTATCACGACCCTCGACAAGCTGCGTCGCGCCTTCCTCTGGGCTTCCACCGACCGTGTCTCCGGCGCAAAATGCTTGGTGGCCTGGGAATGGGTGTGCCGCTCAAAAGAGGAAGGTGGGCTTGGCGTCCGCTCTTTGTCAGTTCAAAACGCCTGCCTCCTGACCAAGCTGCTCCACCGCCTTCACTGTGCTCCGCGAGTCTTGGTCCCGCTGGGTTTGGGGCAGCCTCGAACGACCTGCCTCTTGAATGTTTATATTTTGAAAAATAAAAATCTCATAGTATCATGATACTATGACAATAGTAGGATACGATACCGCTGACGGAAAAGGGATACTGCCTAGCATCTCGATACTGAAAATCTTGCTCCGAAGCACCCTGCTGGACCATAAGCAAATGCAGTATTTTGTGTTCCGCCCAATCGCTGCACAAATGCGCATCATTCTCTAACTGCGCGCTCGACACTTCATCAGAAACTGGTCAATTTGCTTCGAAATTTACCCTCCGGTTCATGGGAAACAAGTGGTTGGCGCTAAATGTCATTTGGTGGTGGTAGTCTCGGGTCTTAAGAATTAAGATACGGAGTATGTGAAAGCATATTTCTTTTTGGATGGCAACTGGTTTGTCTACCTACTGTTTTGTTTCATGGTTTTAATATGTGAAATGATATTATTTCTTGGTTAACTTTGGAACTGTAATATGGTTAGGTATCCAAGTTTCGCGAAAAACCGACATTTTTTATGTCAAAAAGAGAAAATTTATCTTGTCAAAAGTCTTACTTTTAGCACCGAATTTTGTTCTTTTTACATGTGCCACACCACAAGTCTATTTTTCATGAAACAAATTTCTAGACTCGTAGCTATGAAGATATACGTGTGAATTTTTTGTTTTAAATTTTTTAACATTTCAAAATGTGTCTAAGATGCAGTTCAAAATAAAAAGAGCACATGCTCCCATGGCAAAACACCGCTCTCAACTTTGGAACTGTAATATGTGAAAATGTATTATTTCTAGTTTAGTTATGGTAATTCTTTCCGGGGTTTTGCTTCAGTGGGCTGACTCCTCTGAAACCCACCAGTGATTAAAACACAAAGACGGTTGAGGTTTGCAAATACCTTTTCGCTATGAAGGGCATGGTGGTTGAGATTTGTTAGTACCTCTCTGAGTTTTATGAGTTTGGTTTGGGACCGTCCACTAAAGTAGGCCTCTTCTTTGACTCGATGTGTGTCAGTTCACACGGGGCATGCATTTTTTTTGTTGTAAAACATCCCTGCTCACTGCTCCTTAATCGTGTTGTGCTAAAAAAAATTATACCATCATGGCAAGATAATAACCATGAAAGCAGGTAAAAGTTGCGTAGGCAAATGGTGAAAGACAGAAACAACACTATTGTAAGGATTTGCTTGTTCTTAGCTAGCTGAGAACTAACTTCATGCTTGGTTAAGTTCTATACCATTAGATTTGCATCGTGATTCATGCTAGTTATTAGTTGCAACATGAATTGCAATTAAGATTCGATAATATCATCTAAATAAGAATGAAGTTAGTTTTTAATTGACTGAGAAATAATTAACCCTTGTTGTAATTCATTGGAACCCTCGCAGTTTCACAAAAGCAGCAGAACGACATTCATTAGGCAGCAACAATGCTGAGTACAAATCAATGGATACACCTATGGACAGCAGCGGAGGACGCCCTACGCCGTTCCTCGTATATTTTCGTCTCCCGACCTGGCGAAGAATCTGTTCCTCGTATATTTTCGTCTCCCAACCTGGCGAAGAAGTTGCGGACGTCCGCCTCGCCGCACAGCCGGTGCAGCCTGTCCATGGGGTCCTCTTCATCTCTGTTGCTTCTCTTTTTTGGACGCTGCTTCTTCTTGTAGAGTTCCCGGTCGTCGACGTCCTTGAACTGCACGCTCCGAGCAACGCCGCGCTTCAAGAGCTCATGAAGGTTCTGCACGTTCTTGAGAGCTTCATTCCTTATGTTGTCCATGTACTCCTTCGTGCTGGCGTTTCTCCCCACCTTGCTCACCCCGTAGTGGAGCTTGTATCCCTGGTCCTTGTAGTAGTGCTCGTAGCCATGGTGGGGTATGTCGTCGGGGATCTCATTCTCTTTGCCAACGGCGACCGCGGTCTCGTAGCACCAGCACGACGCGACGTGGTTGATGGTGTAACCGCCTCCGCCGAGGAGCAGCAGCGGCACGTTGAAACTCCGGAGGTAACTGACGCACTCCGCGTGGCCCCTGACGGAAAGGTTGAATTCCCCGAGCCGGTCGCCGGAGAGCGAGTCGGCGCCGCACTGCAGCACGATGGCGTCTGGCCGGAACACCCCCATGACCTCCCTCATTATGGGCACGAA
Organism: Lolium rigidum; assembly: GCF_022539505.1. Taxonomy (NCBI): domain Eukaryota; kingdom Viridiplantae; phylum Streptophyta; class Magnoliopsida; order Poales; family Poaceae; genus Lolium; species Lolium rigidum. Next base: position 167,227,029 of record NC_061513.1, on the reverse strand, counting down.
CAGCTCCTTGTACCCGGCGTCGTCCATGCCGGCCTTCATTGGCACGTTCAGCGTGCGGTACTTCCCCGCGCCCTCGCCGACGTCCTCGGCGCTCCCGGTCCCCGGGAAGAAGAACGTGTCGCTCCCCTTGCCGCCGCGGCCGTACTGGTGGAAGGAGACCGTCATGACCCTGCCGTCGGCCGCGAAGTACTTCTCGACGCCGTCGCCGTGGTGCACGTCGATGTCCACGTACAGCACGCGGGGGAAGGTGGCCAGGAGCTCCATGATGGCGAGCGCGATGTCGTTGACGTAGCAGAAGCCGCTGGCCTCGCCGCTGCAGGCGTGGTGCATCCCGCCGGACCAGTTGATGGCGATGTCGGAACTGCCGCTCCCGAGCGCGCGCGCCGCGGCCAGCGACCCGCCGGCGTAGCGCGCGCAGTAGTCCCAGAGGCCGTCGATGACCGGGTTATCGTTGCGCTCGTCGCCGGCGAGGGCGCCGATGTGGTGCCGCCGCGCCGTGTCGGCTCGGTAGGTGCCCGGGGTGAGGTTGCGGAGGAGGCGGAGGTAGTCGTCGGTGAGGATGCCTGCGAGCTCGTCCTCGGTGGCGGGTCTGGTGCGGAGGAGTTCCATGTCGCGGAGGAGGCGGTAGTTGGTGACGAGGCCGTGCGTCATGGCAACGCGGCGGGGAACCATCACGTGCTGCTCACCGTAGTCCACGTTGGCGATGCCAGGGTCGTAGTAGTAGCACACGCGCCGCTTCCTGCCGTCTGGGCACGCCGGCGACGGCAGCGAGTTCCCTTCCATCTCCATCTCCATCGCCTCCCCTCGCCGCCGCGGCCGGATAATTGATCGATCCCTTGGCGTGAGGGAATGCTTGTAGTATATTGGAAATTTGGAATAGGATGAACTTACACAGACGGGTAGTATAAAAAGAAGCAGATTCGCTACGTTCAGTTCGTGTTCAAGTTAGACTCGGATAGGGATTGGAGACCTCTTCATCCAGGTGCCAACATCAGATCTCTGGTAAGGTTCGACGACTGTGTTCGACTCGGACAGAGCAAATTCAGTACGCGTCGTAACAAACACGAATTTGCTAATTTCAACTTGCCTGAGATTTTGCTACTGTTGGAAATAATCTAAACCTACAAAAATAGACGTAGGTTTGGGTTAGTTTCCTAGTCTCTAATCTAGGTGTATTTGAGTCTGACTAGCACTAGTTAGTCCGGTTAAGATTAGTATTAGTCTTTTTATTTACATGAAACACTAGTATTCTATTAAGACACGGTGCTATCGCCGGTCACCAAACGAGTTACAGAACTAGGGTAGCTCGTTACCCACAAAACATGGTCTTCAGGAAGACAAAACTTCATATCACCAAGGAGGTAAGGTCACTCTCATGTCCCTCCCCCTCTCCCCCAAGGCGATTCAAAATCCCCCCACCCCCCACCCCACCACCCCCTCCACCCACAGATCTCGCCGGCGGGAGCCCCTGATCTTAATGGAGATAGCGACGTGGAAGTGGTCCTTGGGGATGGTGTCCTTCGCGGAAGAGAGGAGGATCGCAGAGGCGCGCGCCAAAAGGGAAGCGGAAGCGAAGGCCGCCGAGGAGCGGAGGCAACTGAAGCTCAAGAGGAAGCTGCTCATGCTCCAGATCTGCCTCGCCTCGCCCTGGGCAATCGCGCAGATGACCAAGGGGTGGCGCCCGCAGCTGTCCTGGCAGGGGATCGAAGAGCAGATCGAGGCGGCTCAGGGGATGTTGGATCTCAGACCCCCAGACGATCCGATGAGAGAGATGGCAAGACAAGGACTAGAGGAGCTGGAGAACATGCCGTGAGCCAGCAAGGATGGGGAATCTGGTCACCGCTGATCGATGCTGGCTCTGTAGCAGGGGGAATCACAGAGATTCTCCATGGATGGGCTTGTAAGGTCGATTTGTGGCCTAGAAAAGCTGCGAAGAATTTGGAAACACTCCCGTGTCTGGCATCTCCTCTGTCGTCTGGTGCTCGAGATAGTGCTATATTTGGGGGCGACATGAAGAAGGAGGAATACACCAAAAATGGAAGAGGCAGAGGGCTCTCGCAAGGTCTTTCACCGAAGGACAGAGAGCGAGAAGTTGATGAGGGAGGCGGCAGAGGGGTTGGAGATGCTGAGGAAGACACCAGTGGGGGTCATGGCGCTGCCGGCGCCACCGAACCGACGAGTTTCAGAACTGATAGGCCCCAACCCTGTCAGACCACCAACTCCGGGGGGATGGTCGCGGCATCCAACAGAAGACTCATTGTATGTCAACAGCTCGTTCGACCCAGAGAGAAAGCTGCCACCAATGAAGAAGGAGGATATGACTGCTATCTCGATCATGGCAAGGTTCAAGCGCATTACAAGACGGCTGTTAGGAGGAATGAAGAAAGTTCAGTTCGAGGAGCCTTTCAAGGAAGGTTGCAGCGAGATTCAGTAAAAGGTATGTGTCATAAGGAGATCAACAATCGGTTCTCTGTTCTTAGTGATTTTTCTGATGGAGATGATGACTCTGATTCTATTTGTTGTGATACTGACTGTCATAAAACTCTCCCCATCTGCTTTGGTGATTACCTTGCCAACGCAGTGGACAAGAGAGGAATGAATGACAAAAAAAGCAGTAGAGGGAAAATAGGTTCATTAGACAAAAGTTGCAGGGGGTCTACTGTAGGTAGAGCAACAAGTTTTACTGCATCAGAACATAGAAGTTCAACTTCTTTGCAGCATGATTAAGTAACACATGTTGATGATGCTCTAACTGACACCCTAGATCCTGGATGGTTTAAGATTTTTCGAGGTAAAGCTGTTAGACAAAACTTAAATCTTTTTTGGAAGCAAAAAAGCTTTAGGGATAAGAGACCATGTTTCTGTGCTATCTAGGACACCAGCAGGAGACTCTATAGCCTGATGTCTACGCACGCTTCTATTCCTGTAGACAGTGTTGGGCCTCCAAGAGCAGAGGTTTGTAGAACAGCAGCAAGTTTCCCTTAAGTGAATCACCCAAGGTTTATCGAACTCAGGGAGGTAGAGGTCAAAGATATCCCTCTCAAGCAACCCTCGCAATTAAGATACAAGAAGTCTCTTGTGTCCCCAACACGCCTAATACACTTGTCAGATGTATAGGTGCACTAGTTCGGCGAAGAGATAGTGAAATACAAGTAATATGGATGGTTGTAAGTAGTAATTGCAATCTGAAATAAAGATGGCAGCAAGCAAACATGTAACAGAACTTGTTGGAAACGGTGTTTCAATGCTTAGAAACAAGGCCTAGGGATCATACTTTCACTAGTGGACACTCTCAACAATGATCACATAAATAAATAACTTCTCTTCACTTGTGCTACTCTGAATTACTCTCCTATTGGAATCACTAATCATGTAGTGGCTACAAAAGCTCTGCTCAAAGTTCATCAAGTACTTGACAAACACCACTCATAGGGATATCCTCATCAAATCATAATCCAAGACAATACCGTTGCAATTTAGACCGAGTACTAACATAGCATACACACTGTCAACAATAGCTATGAAAGGGGGAATAGATCACTTCAATACTATCATAGTAATAGTTAACTTCATAATCCACAAGAGATTACAATCATAACCTACGCCAAGTACTACATGATGCACACGCTGTCAACTTTACATCATGAAGGAGGAATAGACTACTTTAATAACATCACTAGAGTAGCACATAGATTAATAGTGATACAAAGCTCATGATCACATAAAGATCACACCATGGGAGAGAGAGATGAACCACATAGCTACCGGTAGAGCCCTCAGCCTCGGGGGAGAACTACTCCCTCCTCATCATGGGAGACAGCAACGGCGGATGAAGATGGCGGTGGTGTCGATGGAGATGAGTCCGGGGGCAATTCCCCGTCCCGGCGACGTGCCGGAACAGAGACTTCTGTCCCCCGAAACTTGTCTTCGCGATGGCGGCGGCTACGGAACTCTTCGTGGAATATGACTGGATATTTTAGGGTTTTCGCGACGGAGAGAATATATAGGCGAAGGGGCGATGTCGGTGGAGTCTCGAGGGGCCCACACCACATGGCGGCGCGGCCAGGGGTGGGGCCGCGCCCCCCTAGGGTGGTGCCGCCTCGTGGCTCCTCTTCGTCTCCTCTTCGGTGTTCTGGAAGGCTCCGTGGAAAATAAGACCACGAGCTTTTGTTTCGTCCAATTCCGAGAATTTTTCCTATGTAGGATTTCTGAAACCAAAAACAGCAGAAAACAGGAACGTGCGCTTCGACATCTTGTTAATAGGTTAGTCCCGGAAAATGCATAAAAATAATATAAAGTGTATATAAAACATGTGAGTATTCTCATAAAACTAGCATGGAACATAAGAAATTATAGATACGTTTGAGACGTATCAAGCATCCCCAAGCTTAGTTCCTACTCGCCCTCGAGTAGGTAAACGATAACAAGGATAATTTCTGAAGTGACATGATACTATCATAATCGTGATCAATACTATTGGAAAGCATATGATATGAATGAAGTGATTCAAAGGAGTCTATAGTTTGTTAACAAATAGATAATGACTAAACAACTGAATCATATAGCAAAGACTTTTCATGAATAGTACTTTCAAGACAAGCATCAATAAGTCTTGCATAAGAGTTAACTCATAAAGCAATAGATTCTTAATAGAAGGTTTTGAAGCAATGATACGTCTCCAACGTATCGATAATTTCTTGTGTTCCATGCCACATTATTGATGTTATCTACATGTTTTATGCACACTTTATGTCGTATTCGTGCATTTTCTGGAACTAACCTATTAACAAGATGCCGAAGTGCCGCTTCTCGTTTTCTCGCTGTTTTTGGTTTCGTAAATCCTAGTAACGAAATATTCTCGGAATCGGACGAAATCAACGCCAAAGATCTTAGAATCCCCGGAAGCATCCGGAACACACGAGAGGGACCGGAGGGGGGCACAGGCCCACCACACCATACCTCGGCGCGGCCTAGGGGGGGCCCGCGCCCCCTAGGGTTTGGCCAGCCCTTCGACCCTCTGACGCCGCCTCTTCGCCTATATAAAGCCCCTGGATCGAAAAACCTCGACGCGATTGACGAAACCCACGAAAACCTTCCAGAGCCGCCGCCATCGCGAAGCCATGATCTGGGGGACAGGAGTCTCTGTTCCGGCACCCTGCCGGAGCGGGGAAGTGCCCCCGGAAGGCTTCTCCATCGACACCGCTGCCATCTCCACCGCCATCTTCATCACCGCTGCTGCTCCCATGAGGAGGGAGTAGTTCTCCATCGAGGCTCGGGGCTGTACCGGTAGCTATGTGGTTCATCTCTCTCCTATGTGCTTCAATACAATAATCTCATGAGCTGCCTTACATGATTGAGATTCATATGATGATGCTTGTAATCTAGATGTCATTATGCTAGTCAAGTGAGTTTTACTTATGTGATCTCCGGAGACTCCTAGTCCCACGTGTGTAAAGGTGACAAGTGTGTGCACCGTGTGGGTCTCTTAGGCTAGATTTCACAGAATACTTATTCACTCGTTGAATGGCATAGTGAGGTGCTTATTTATATCTCTTTAAGATTGCAACATGTTCTGTATCACAATTTATCTATGTGCTACTCTAGTGATGTGTTATTAAAGTAGTTTTATTCCTCCCGCATGTGTGCAAAGGTGACGATGCGTGCACCGTGTTAGTACTTGGTTTATGCTATGATTATGATCTCTTGTAGATTATGAAGTTAACTATTGCTATGATAATATTGATGTGATCTATTCCTCCTACATATGCATGAAGGTGACAAGTGTGCATGCTATGCTAGTACTTGGTTTAGTCTGTTGATCTATCTTACACTAAAGGTTACTAAAACATGAGCATTATTGTGGAGCTTGTTAACTCCGGCATTGAGGGTTCGTGTAATCCTACGCAATGTGTTCATCATCCAACAAAAGTGTAGAGTATGCATTTATCTGTTCTGTTATGTGATCAATGTTGAGAGTGTCCACTAGTGAAAGTGTAATCCCTAGGCCTTGTTCCTAAATACTGCTGAGTTACTACTGCTTGTTATCGTTTCACTCGCGTTACTACTGCTGCGTTACTACCGCTACATTACTACCGCTTGTTTACTCGTCCTGGGCAAAGCACTTTTCTGGTGTCATTGCCGTTGCTACTGCTTATTCATACCACCTGTATTTCACTATCTCTTCGCCGAACTAGTGCACCTATTAGGTGTGTTGGGGACACAAGAGACTTCTTGCTTTGTGGTTGCAGGGTTGCATGAGAGGGATATCTTTGACCTCTTCCTCCCTGAGTTCGATAAACCTTGGGTATCCACTTAAGGGAAACCTGCTGCTGTTCTACAAACCTCTGCTCTTGGAGGCCCAACACTGTCAACAGGAAAGGAGGGGGAACGTAGACATCAAGCACTTTTCTGGCGCCGTTGCTGCGGGAGGAAAGGTAAAAGGCTCTCATACTACGGTCCCGGGTAAAGTATTTTTCCGGCGCCGTTGTGTGTGTGCTCGAAGCTATTTCCTTTAGATCCTGCAATTGCATCTTTTTGTTTCTTGTTTACACTAGTTTGGCATAATGTACAAGAGTGAGCTTCTTATTCTATTTCCTGATTTAAAACATGGATTGTTCGATGCGAAAATTAAAAAACCTATGAAATCTTATTTGCATGTCTGGTAGTAATATTAGTATGAACGCTTTGAACACCATTGTTGATAATGATATAGAAAGTTCTAAGCTTGGGGAAGGCTGGTTTTCATGATATTTTTAGTCCCCCAAGCATTGAGGAGAAAATTTTCTTTGATGATACTTTGCCTCCTATTTGTGATGATAATGATAGTGGTCTTTTGATACAACCTACTATGGAGAGTAAATTTTGTTGTGATTATACTATGCCTCCTACACTTGATGAGAATAATAATGATAGCTACTTTGTTGAATTTGCTCCCACTACAACTAATGAAATTGATTATGCCTATGTGGAGAGTAATAATTTTATGCATGAGACTCATGATAAGAATGCTTTATGTGATAGTTATATTGTTGAGTTTGCTCATGTTGCTACTGAAAGTTATTATGAGAGAGGAAAATATGGTTGTAGAAATTTTCATGTTACTAAAACACCTCTCTATGTGCTGAAATTTTTGAAGCTACACTTGTTTTATCTTCCTATGCTTGTTACTTTGCTCCTCATGAACTTGTTTATTTACAAGATTCCTATGCATAGGAAGCATGTTAGACTTAAATTTGTTTCAAATTTGCCTCTTGATGCTCTCTTTTGCTTCAAATACTATTTCTTGCGAGTGCATCATTAAAACTCGCTGAGCCCATCTTAATGGCTAAAAAGAAAGAACTTCTTGGGAGATAACCCATGTGTTATTTTGCTACAGTACTTTGTTTTATATTTGTGTCTTGGAAGTTGTTTACTACTGTAGCAACCTCTCCTTATCTTAGTTTTGTGTTTTGTTGTGCCAAGTAAAGTCTTTGATAGTAAAGTAAGTACTAGATTTGGATTACTGCGCAGAAACAGATTTCTTTGCTGTCACGAATCTGGGTCTAATTCTCTGTAGGTAACTCAGAAAATTATGCCAATTTACGTGAGTGATCCTCAGATATGTACGCAACTTTCATTCAATTTGAGCATTTTCTTTTGAGCAAGTCTGGTGGCCTAATAAAATCCATCTTTACGGACTGTTCTGTTTTGACAGATTCTGCCTTTTATTTCGCATTGCCTCTTTTGCTATGTTGGATGAATTTCTTTGATCCATTAATGTCCAGTAGCTTTATGCAATGTCCAGAAGTGTTAAGAATGATTGTGTCACCTCTGAACATGTTAATTTTTATTGTCCACTAACCCTCTAATGAGTTGTTTCGAGTTTGGTGTGGAGGAAGTTTTCAAGGGTCAAGAGAGGAGGATGATATACTACGATCAAGAAGAGTGAAAAGTCTAAGCTTGGGGATGCCCCGTGGTTCATCCCTGCATATATCAAGAAGACTCAAGCGTCTAAGCTTGGGGATGCCCAAGGCATCCCCTTCTTCATCGATAAATTATCAGATTCCTTCTCTTGAAACTATATTTTTATTCGGTCACATCTTATGTGCTTTACTTGGAGCGTCTATGTGCTTTTGTTTTTGTTTTTGTTTGAATAAATTGGATTACATCATGCTTGTGTGGGAGAGAGACACGCTCCGCTGGTTCATATGAACACATGTGTTCTTAGCTCATAATATTCATGGCGAAGTTTATCTTCGTTAAATTGTTATATGGTTGGAATTGGAAAATGATACATGTAGTAATTGCTATAATGTCTTGGGTAATGTGATACTTGGCAATTGTTGTGCTCATGTTTAAGCTCTTGCATCATATACTTTGCACCTATTAGTGAAGAATACATAGAGCATGCTAAAATTTGGTTTGCATATTTGGTTTCTCTAAGGTCTAGATAATTTCTAGTATTGAGTTTGAACAACAAGGAAGACGGTGTAGAGTCTTATAATGTTTTCAATATGTCTTTTATTTGAGTTTTGCTGCACCAGTTCATCCTTGTGTTTGTTTCAAATAAGCCTTGCTAGCCTAAACCTTGTATCGAGAGGGAATACTTCTCATGCATCCAAAATACTTGAGCCAACCACTATGCCATTTGTGTCCACCATATCTACCTATACTACATGGTATTTTCCCGCCATTCCAAAGTAAATTGCTTGAGTGCTACCTTTAAAATTCCATCATTCACCTTTGCAATATATAGCTCATGGGACAAATAGCTTAAAAACTATTGTGGTATTGAATATGTAATTATGCACTTTATCTCTTATTAAGTTGCTTGTTGTGCGATAACCATGTTTATCGGGGAACGCCATCAACTCATTGTTGAATTTCATGTGAGTTGCTATGCATGTTCGTCTTGTCCGAAGTAAGGGCGATCTACACTCGAGTTGAATGGTTTGAGCATGCATATTGTGAGAGAAGAACATTGGGCCGCTAACTAAAGCCATGATTCATGGTGGAAGTTTCAGTTTTGGACAAATATCCTCAAGTCTCTAATGAGAAAAGAATTAATTGTTGTCAAATGCTTAAAGCATTAAAAGAGGAGTCCATTATCTGTTGTCTATGTTGTCCCGGTATGGATGTCTAAGTTGAGAATAATCAAAAGCGAGAAATCCAAATGCGAGCTTTCTCCTTAGACCTTTGTACAGGCGGCATAGAGGTACCCCTTTGTGAAACTTGGTTAAAGCATATGTATTGCGGTGATAATCCGGGTAGTCCAAGCTAATTAGGACAAGGTGCGGGCACTATTGGTACACTATGCATGAGGCTTGCAACTTATAAGATATAATTTACATGATGCATATGCTTTATTACTACCGTTGACAAAATTGTTTCATGTTTTCAAAATCAAAGCTCTAGCACAAATATAGCAATCGATGCTTTTCCTCTATGGAGGACCATTCTTTTACTTTCATTGTTGAGTCAGTTCACCTATTTCTCTCCATCTCAAGAAGCAAACACTTGTGTGAACTGTGCATTGATTCTTACATATTTGCATATTGCATTTGTTATATTGCTTTGCATTGGCAATTATCCATGAGATATACATGTTATAAGTTGAAAGCAACCGCTGAAACTTCATCTTCCTTTGTGTTGCTTCAATACCTTTACTTTGAATTATTACTTTATGAGTTAACTCTTATGCAAGACTTATTGATGCTTGTCTTGAAGTGCTATTCATGAAAAGTCTTTGCCTTATGATTCAGTTGTTTACCCATGTCATATACATTGTTTTGATCGCTGCATTCACTACATATGCTTTACAAATAGTATGATCAAGTTTATGATGGCATGTCACTCCAGAAATTATCTTTGTTATCGTTTTACCTGCTCGGGACGAGCGGAACTAAGCTTGGGGATGCTGATACGTCTCCAACGTATCGATAATTTCTTGTGTTCCATGCCACATTATTGATGTTATCTACATGTTTTATGCACACTTTATGTCGTATTCGTGCATTTTCTGGAACTAACCTATTAACAAGATGCCGAAGTGCCAGTTCCCGTTTTCTGCTGTTTTTGGTTTCAGAAATCCTAGTAACGAAATATTCTCGGAATCGGACGAAATCAACGCCAAAGATCTTAGAATCCCCGGAAGCATCCAGAACACACGAGAGGGACCAGAGAGGGGGCACAGGCCCACCACACCATACCCTGGCGCGGCCTAGGGGGGGCCCGCGCCCCCTAGGGTTTGGCCAGCCCTTCGACCCTCTGACGCCGCCTCTTCGCCTATATAAAGCCCCTGGATCGAAAAACCTCGACGCGATTGACGAAACCCACGAAAACCTTCCAGAGCCGCCGCCATCGCGAAGCCAAGATCTGGGGGACAGGAGTCTCTGTTCCGGCACCCTGCCGGAGCGGGGAAGTGCCCCCGGAAGGCTTCTCCATCGACACCGCTGCCATCTCCACCGCCATCTTCATCACCGCCGCTGCTCCCATGAGGAGGGAGTAGTTCTCCATCGAGGCTCGGGGCTGTACCGGTAGCTATGTGGTTCATCTCTCTCCTATGTGCTTCAATACAATAATCTCATGAGCTGCCTTACATGATTGAGATTCATATGATGATGCTTGTAATCTAGATGTCATTATGCTAGTCAAGTGAGTTTTACTTATGTGATCTCCGGAGACTCCTAGTCCCACGTGTGTAAAGGTGACAGAGTGTGTGCACCGTGTGGGTCTCTTAGGCTAGATTTCACAGAATACTTATTCACTGTTGAATGGCATAGTGAGGTGCTTATTTATATCTCTTTAAGATTGCAACATGTTTCGTATCACAATTTATCTATGTGCTACTCTAGTGATGTGTTATTAAAGTAGTTTTATTCCTCCCGCATGTGTGCAAAGGTGACAATGCGTGCACCGTGTTAGTACTTGGTTTATGCTATGATTATGATCTCTTGTAGATTATGAAGTTAACTATTGCTATGATAATATTGATGTGATCTATTCCTCCTACATATGCATGAAGGTGACAGTGTGCATGCTATGCTAGTACTTGGTGACATAGGCATCCCAAATGGGCCTGCCAAATATAGTACCCGGGGTTTATTGAAGGCCCACTACCCGAAGAATAAAAAGATTCGGAAGCCCAAGATGTATTTAAGGAAAAGATAGAGTTGTAATAGGAAGTGTTATTTGTAATCTGGCGGGATGAGTTAGAAACCGTCCCGGACTCTGTAACTTGTACAAAACGAAACCCTCGGCTCCACCTCCTATATAAAGGGGGAGTCGAGGGACGAAGAGATCATCGAATCATTGTCTGCAAACCCTAGATTTCATATTCGTCGAGTACTTTTCGGCTGAAACCTTCGAGATCTACTTGCCCTCTACTTCTAACTAAACCCTAGCCTACAATCTATAGGCATTGATAAGTTAATCCCTTGTCAATTGGCGCCGTCTGTGGGAATTAGAGGCGTAAGGATCTGATCTCGATGGCACGTTCAAGATCTTCGACATCGTCAACCGGAAGCAACACCATGGATCGAGGTAAACAGATCGCTGCCTGGTCTTGTTGATTTTGTTCCTCACCCACCCTCCCGTTTGGATGCATATGCGTATCCGGCGGAGCCCCTTGGAGATGACGTTCGGAAGGTTCCACTTTCGCGTCGAGAAGGAAGGATCGTATCGTGTCGAAATTCCGATTTCGTCGGGATCGTCGGCGGTCGATTCTGATTTTTCAAGCTATGCATCATCAACTGAGTCAGAAGAAGAAACTTCGGCAACGCGTTACGTC
>NC_061513.1:167156238-167215162 GCF_022539505.1 Lolium rigidum | reverse complement strand
AACGCTGATCAATACCGGTTCCGAGAGGGCCATTTGCACCGGTTTAGCAACCGGTATAAAATATCCGGTGCAAAAGGCCCCCCCTTTCCTACCGGTTCCTTACGAACCGGGATAGATGGCCCTCCACGTGGGCGCCCGGGAGAGCGCACGGCGATGGACCTTTCGTACCGGTTTGTACTACAAACCGGTGGCAAAGGTAGGCTGCCTCGGCAGGAAAAATTCGAGAATCTCTGCCGCGGCGAAGAATTCAGAGTTTAGGGTTTACGTAGGGGTTTAGGGGTATCGGAGCGTTTCATATCGCGTCGATGCACCGGAAATGCGTTTGGGTTTACGTAGTACATGAAGATCAAGGTGATGCATATAAAGTTGGTGCATATAATATAACACACATGTAATTGCATAAGTAGTACTCTCCGATGCAAATCAAGTCGATGCACCATAGTACAAGCATGAAGATCGATCGATCTATTACACACATGTACCATAGTGGTACACTCCGAGTCAAACTATATATACACACAAAGCAATCGAGGAGCTGGAGAAGATCTTTATGCATAGTGGTACTCTCCGGATGGTGGTATGACTTCCCGAAGGAAAAATCCCGCCAATTCATCGCCGATTGCTTTGAAGCGCTCCTCGATTCCGATCTTCTCCCGCTTTCTTCTCAAGCTGTAAAAGAATAAGATGAATACATGAGCTATGTGTGTTATATCAAATCACAAATCAAACAATTATTACTGAAACTCAGCACAACTTATGGTAAGAAAATAAATTTGTGAATATTATTTTCGTACCTCTCTATTTCTTTCATTATTCGCTCTCTCGCTGACAATTACGTGGATGTACTCGCAAACGTAGTATCCACATAGATTAGTCCCCGGTGGTTGTTTTGCGCATTTACGTACAAGAATATAATTCAGTCAAACAATAATGAAGTATGATAAAGGTGTGTGGACCTAGGTAGTACTACTTACTTTGTTCGCACGCCATATCAGCTTCGGTTTCCAATCATGGGACTGATCTTCCTTGATGAAAGTTTCCCATACGCTGCCCAGACAAAAGAAAATGCACAAAAGAGTTATCAATCAGTTGATATCGGGAAACTAACAAAAAAACCGATAAGAATTTGAATTACCTTTTGAGCATAAGAAAACAAGACTTGTATTGTATAGGCTCTTTGGTTAGTGAGTCAAAGACTTCAACTTCTCCTTCGTACATTTTAATGACGATAAGAATAAAGTGAAACCTGCGCACGTTTAAATATGTAGTGTCATATATATAAGTGAGCAAAATAGAATGTGTTATAAGAGAGTAACACTCACTTTGGAAGTTGTAAGGCCAAAGTATTGTCTTTTTGTCACGTTGTCGCTTCAAAAACCTTAGCAAAGTCTCCGGTGTATCCCACTGTTATAGAGGGGTTCTTCTATGGTCTTGACATGCATTGTGTCAGGGTCAATGAACCCAATGTCCTTGATTTCATCCCTTTTGCATTCGAGCATCTTCAATCTGCATAACATAGCGCACAAAAGATTATAATTTGCGGATAATCAAGGAGCTGAGCTAAAGACTTCTCAAATTATATAAATAAATCACTTACGAGACAATAGCAGCGACGATAGATTTGTCGAGGGCCGAAGATTGTATAAGCTGGAAAAGCTCGGAGAAGTCAACGCTCACGAGTATTCTTGGAAGTAGTGCTCTTCCTTAACTCGCACCATGATAGTCTCCATCCCTCCCTTTGCGGCAACACCGTACCACGTATGCAAGTTACGCATACTTGTTGGTAGCTTGCTGAGATTCTCGACCAAATCTTTCCCTTGAACATATTGATATACTACCTTAGCCATGGCGTAATCGGTTGAGATTTGTCGAGAACTTTGAACGGCCTTCTCGTCAAACACCTTTAGAGGGGGGACCGATTTAACGGGTTGTTCTCCGAGCTGGTAGACTTGGTGTATCCCTTTTATCTCCACGATACCCGAGCTGGTAGTGGGGTTTTTCGCCTCCATCATTTGGTCGTACGACCTTTCAATAGAACGCCTATAGTCGGATGGCGGCGATGGTTCAGGGTTATACTGATTCTCGACTGTACGATAAACCTTCACCGGATCTAGTGTCTTCTCAAAAGGTATCTCCGGCTCTTTCTTAGCAAAAAAGGCCCTCGGCCGGGACTCAACGGCTTCCTGGTTTTCCTCGGGAGTTTTTCCCAAGGTAACTTCTCAATAGGCGGCGAGTGGTTTCTCCTTTCTAGATCTCTTCTTAGGCGGCGTACCATTCCGCTTACCGGCGCTGTCTTACGCGGAGGATCTCGAGGTGGTGGACTCATGCTTGGGGTCCCTCTCGGGTAGGTATGGACTTTGCTTTGCTCATGTGGACTGCTAGGAGGAGGAGTCGAAGGCCTTTGATGCTCATGTGGACTGCTATGAGGAGTCGGTGGCCTTTGCGGAAGGACGACGTACTTCTTCGGCCATAGGGCGAAACCGTGCTTGACATCGGCAAGTGTCCTCTCATCGTCACCTCTAGGAATATCAAGCTCCACCGATTCAAAAGCCGGAACAACTTCATCCACCCCGACACGAACACAGCCAGGTGGAATGGGCATATGGTGGTGCGTTGCTCCTTCTTCACTTGGGTAAACATAACCGACCGCCACCTTAACGGACGCGGTTCGAATAACATATAGAGCTCGCAATGCTTGTCTTCTCCGTGACATAATCCACGGGGTAGCTTCCTCCACATCCGTCAAGATGCGTGGAACCCACACTTGCTTCTTCGGCTGAGATGGGGCGGCATCGGCTTGAGGATCTCGTAGGAACATCGGCTGGTCGGGTGGCCTCCGATTTTTCTCAAGCGCCTCCACCCTAGTTAACAATTCCGTTACAATGTCGGCATCCTTCTTCTTCTTCCGCGAACGGCTTCTATAAGTGTCGGCGGACTGCAGGAACGCTTCCTTCATGGTGAGACCTGGGCGAGCTCGTACCCGTCCAACGTGTTCGGGATTCCCCGGAGCGAGTGTCGGCTCGTCATTCTCTCTATCGGGAATGTACTCTCCCTTTCGAACCTGTTCAATTGCAGCTACAAGCTTCGGTACGATTTGCTCAATCTTTTCCTTCCATTTTCCCTCCGCAACGATCAGCCCTGTCTTTGGGTCCAACCCTGCCCCATGCGCGAACAACCAGAACTTGGACCGTTCGGGCCAGTCCCATGTCCGTGGAGTGATTCCTGCGGCCATCGGTTCATTTTCATACGCTATCCACCTCGGAATGGCAGTCTTGTAGCCACCGACCCCATATGATGCCAAATTGTCTTCTTTGCGGCATTTTTCTTATTTGTGACCGATCGAGACACAAAAGTAGACGATTGCTTATACCTCTTAAATTCTTGCCGGTGATCCTTTATCTTCACTAGATTATCATCGAATACTTGGATCTTCATTCTTATATTTGTCCCATAAATTTTTCTTCCAAGTACGGAATTGTATGGCCATCTTCTTGAGAGTCCATTCCTTGACTTTATTCTTCGGCCTTCCGTCATGTCTTCCGGTAGAGCTGAAGCGTGTCGGCGAGTATCCCAAAGAAACTTTTTCATCGCGTCGTTGACATAACTAGCTTCATTGTCCGCTTTCTTCGGCTTATGCCACTCTCGAATGCTTGATCGGTACATGGTCCCTAACAAGAACTCCAGCTTGACTTGTAAATTTGGTGCGAGTGATCTTTGGGATGCACCGGTTCACCATTATCCTTAAATGCCGTGAGGGCTAACCTACCCTCGCCCTTTAGAACTCGCGTCGGGCCTCGTTTTGTTTTAACGGACTTGCTCGATGTTCCGAAGGCTAATAGAAAAATTATTCGTTAATAAGTGAAATACAAATAAATGAATGCATCTAGTGATATGAACATAGACTTGATACATAAATATACACCTCGGCGGAGTTTGTTATGGAAACTTCGTTGTCTCTTCTAACTTGTTCGGACTCAAGTCCCTCGCCGAAATCATTCGGAAAGTCGGCAAAATCTGTTTCATCTCCATCAGCCCCACGGGCACTCTCATATATCAATTTCTGCACCGCTTCTTCCCCCTCCTCATCTCGGACGAAGGTGCCGTCCGCCATAGCTCAATGTCACTACAAAATTAAGAAAGCAATTATATTTCATTCATCTTGTCATGATCATATAACAGATTGCTAGATGGATAACAATTGAAATGAAGAAAGCAATAACCCTAACCCTAATACTTGGCGCTCCTATTTCTCGACCCTAACTCTATGTCGCGGCGGCACCGCCACGGACTCGGCCACGGCCACGGTCTCGGCGTTCCCCTCCTCCTCTCGATCTTCTCTCTTTTTCTCGACACTAACCCTAACACTCGGCGCTCCTCCTCTCGTTCTTCTCTCTATGTCGCGGCGGCACCGCCACAGACTCGGCGCTAAGGACTCGGCGTTCCCCTCCTCCTCCCCTCATTGTAATAATGCATACATGCAAAAGTAAACGGAACGACGAGAGGATGGAGGAGCATCATAGGAGTAATTAGGTGAGATAAACTAGAACTCAATGTAATCAAGTTGAGCAATTTGTTGATCTTTTATCTTCCGTGTCCATCTATCGGTGACCATCAATACTAATTTCTCTTTTTTCTCTCTCATTCTCTATCTAATGGGACTATAGGGACGCAGGAAAAAAAATTGGAGGGTTATCACACACTCACACCTTGAAAAAAGAAATTGCCCTCTCCCAATTAGGATAAAAGTTTGCCAAAATGTAAAATATATAGTGCCATTTTGACGGAAGAACATGAGCAATTTTAGCAAAGCCCCGGCACGCACGCCCGGATGCATGTCGCGGCGTGGCAGAATCAGCTGCCGACTAAAACGTGCGGGATCGCGGCGGTGATCGCCTTCGGGCTGTTTGTGGATGGCGCGGCGTCGAGCACAACCGGGGAGCGGGAAACGACGGCGCTCGGGCTGTGCTACGTCCTCAGGGACGGCATCTTCGCCGGCGCGGCGGTGCTCACGCTCGCCGCCACGGCCCTCGCGCTCACCTCCTACATCATGCTCCGCGGCGCGGTCGAACGCCGCCGCCGCGGCTGCGCCCAAGACGGCGGGCGGGGAGCAGCTGCCGGCGGTCGCGATGGGGCAGCCGCAGTTCCCGCGGCAGTCTCCTCCGCGAGGGTACGGGCAGGCGCCGCCGCCGAACTACCCGCAGTACTCGCCGCCGACCGCGCCCAGGCCCACGCCCACGCCGCCGCCGCACAGCCCCAGCACGCCTGGCCATTCCGTCGAGCACCTTGTGTGCGGCGTCGATCGGTGGTGTGTGCGGCGGCGTGGCGCGGACGGCGACGGCCTCCACGGTCTCGCGCACAGCGGCGGCGTGGCGCACAGTGGCAGTGGCCCACGGTCTCGCGCGGTGGCGGCGTATCGGCGGCGGCCAACGGCGCCGGAGAAGGGAGGAAGGCGACGGGGCGCGACCGGTACATACCTGCGGGCGTGGTGCGCGACGGTGTGGACGGCGGCAGCGACGTGGCGGCGGCGGACGGACGGCGCGAGCGTGGTGCGCGACGGCGGCGAAGGCGTGGTGCGCGGCGGCGTGGACGGCGCGCGCGGTCTCCTGCGGCTAAGGGCGTGGACGGCGGCGAAGGTGAATGTGATTTGGGGGAAATTTCCCCGCGCGGCTAAGTGTAAACCAGGCGAACCCCCTTTGGCACCGGTTGGTGGCACCAACCGGTACGAAAGACCTTTCGTACCGGTTGGTGGCACCAACCGGTGTCCAAGGTTTTTTTGTTTTTCTTTTTTCTTTTTCTGTTTTCTTTTCTTTTGCTGTTTCTTTTTCTTTTCTTTTTCTTTTCTGTTTATTTTTTCTTCTCTGTTTCTTTTCTTTTCTTTCCTTTTCTATTTATTTTCTATTTATTATTTTATTTTATTTTCTTTTCTTTTCTATTTATATTTTCTATTGCTTTTATTTTTTCTTTTCTTTTCTATTTCTTTTCTATTTATTTTTTCTATTGCTTTTATTTTTCTTTTTCTGTTTCTTTTATTTTCTTTTCATGTTTCTTTCTCTTTTATTTTCTATTTCTTTTCTATTTATTTTTTGTATTGCTTTTCTTTTTCTTTTCTTTTCTATTTCTTTTCTATTTATTTTTTCTATTGCTTTTATTTTTCTTTTCTGTTTCTTTTATTTTCTTTTCATGTTTCTTTCTCTTTTATTTTCTATTTCTTTTCTATTTATTTTTTGTATTGCTTTTCTTTTTCTTTTCTTTTGTATTTCTTTTCTATTTATTTTTTTCTATTGCTTTTATTTTTCTTTTCTGTTTCTTTTCTTTTCTTTTCCTGTTTCTTTTTTTATTTTCTATTTCTTTTCTATTTATTTTTTGTATTGCTTTTCTTTTTCTTTTCTTTTCTATTTCTTTTCTATTTATTTTTTCTATTGCTTTTATTTTTCTTTTACTGTTTCTTTTATTTTCTTTTCATGTTTCTTTCTCTTTTATTTTCTATTTCTTTTCTATTTATTTTTTGTATTGCTTTTCTTTTTCTTTTCTTTTCTATTTCTTTTCTATTTATTTTTTCTATTGCTTTTATTTTTCTTTTCTGTTTCTTTTCTTTTCTTTTCTGTTTCTTTCTCTTTTATTTTCTATTTCTTTTCTATTTATTTTTTGTATTGCTTTTCTTTTTCTTTTCTTTTCTATTTCTTTTCTTTACTCCCGCCACGACGCCGTCCACGCGGGAAAGTTTCCCGCCCGACGTCGCGCGGGAAACTTGCCCGCCACGATGCGCGCGTGGGAGAAAAAAGGCGAGAAAGAAAGGGTGGAAATACAATTTTGTTACGATTGAACTCGAATTAAAAGTAGCTCAACTGAAAATTAAGATACATGGCCAGATTTGACTGTTGGAGTCATTCAGTCATACTCGTGCCTAGCCCTATAGTACTCGCCACTGTAGTCGTCGTAGTCGCCGTCATCATCGTCGCTGGCATCGGGGTCGCGGTACTCGAACGTCGGCGGGTGAGCACGCGTGGGCTGGGACTGAGGGTAGCGCAGGCGGGGGCCACGGTAGGCCATGACGCCCTGGAGAGTGCGGCCGCGCCACCACAGCCGACGGCCGGCCTCGTTGAAGTTCGGAGGAGGCGGGCCGCCCTCCTCGTGCCTGGCAAGCGCCCTCTCACGCCGATTGATGAAGAAGCTTTCCCAAGTCGGGCTGTAGTCGGGATGCCACTGGGGATTCCTCATGCTGCTCGGCGTGAGCTCGAAGTAGTAGTGGTTCGTGATGGCCATCTCGCGCGCCACACCTAGAGGGACTCGGAGGGACCGGTACGCCTCCGACAGCTTAGCAACCAGCCGGTCGGGACGCGGTAGCCCGGCGGGCGAGGGGTAGTTCGAGGCGCAAAGCGCCTCCGCCTCCCGGGGGGTTAGAGATGCGATGGAAGCCATGGGAGAGAATGATGAGGTTTGCAGATATGAGTCTAGATGTGATATGTAAATGGTGGCCAAGCCTACATATATATAGTGAAAAAATGGCGGGAAGACGTACAGAGGCGGGAACCGGTGGAAAGCGCGGGAAGAAAATAGGCGGGAAGACAGATCGAGGCAAACCTTTAGTACCGGTTGGTGGGTGCAACCGGTACTAAAGCTGTCGGCGGGATAAGGACGCCCTGCTCGATGAGATAAAGTATGTAGCGCACGACGCCCTGTCGGTGGGATAAGGACGCGTGGGTAACCTTTAGTACCGGTTGGTGGGTGCAACCGGTAGTAAAGCTGTCGGCGAGGATAAGAACGCTCTGCTCGATGAGATAAAGTATGTAGCGCACGACGCCTGTCGGTGGGAAATCTCCCGTGGCGGAACTTCTCGAATATGCCCTTGGTGCACATGCCCTATATTAATATCTTACATACAAGCCCGTGACTTAACTAGTAAAACAAGCCAACCATCTCCATTGTTAATATCTTACATACGAGTAACATCATTACACAAAAGTGATTTCCATATTGAGATACACAAGTTATGATCCCTATATGTAGCTAGCTAGTCTTCTGAGTTTTCTTCGCTCGTTTCCCTTTCTTCTTCTTTGCGACGCAACCATGGACAATCTTCATTGTTTAAGATGATGCTTGGGTCAATTTTTACCTTGAAGGGTGGAATATCGTCAAACTTATTATAATCTTCGACATGTACTGTCTTGTCCTCTACTCCCACGATGTTTCTTTTTCTGAAAGAACTATGTGCCGCTTTGGCTCATCGTATGATGTGTCCTCTTGCCTTTCTTTTCTTTTTTTCGGTTTGCTAGACATATCCTTCACATAAAAAACCTGAGCCACTTCAACGGCTAGGACGAATGGTTCGGTGTCGTACCCAAGATTCTTGAAATCCACTTGTAGTCATTCCGTCATGCGGGTCTACACGTACCCCGTCTTTCAGGTTGAACCATTTACACCGGAACAAAGGGACCTTGAAATTAGGTCCATAGTCAAGTTCCCATATCTCCTCTATGTACCCATAATATGTGACCTTGTTCCCATTGCCATCTTACGCATCAAAGCGGACACCACTGTTTTGGTTGGTGCTCTTTTTGTCTTGGGCCAAAGTGTAAAATGTGTTCCCATTAATCTCGTACCCTTGAAAAGTCGATATAGTAGAAGATGGTTGCTTGGCCAACAAGTACAGCTGCTCGTCATCGGTGACATTCATGAGACGTGTTTGCAACCAACCGCTAGAAAGTCTTCATGTGTTCTCCATCAATCCAATCTTCACGTTGCTCGGGTATTTAGAGCGTAAGATCTCCTTGTGTTCCTCTTTGTACGGAGCCACCAAGATGGAATTAAGTAGAGCTGTGTAGTGTGCTTGAGTGAAAGAATGTCCGTCCAT
The DNA here is from genome assembly GCF_022539505.1 of Lolium rigidum. Classification (NCBI taxonomy): domain Eukaryota; kingdom Viridiplantae; phylum Streptophyta; class Magnoliopsida; order Poales; family Poaceae; genus Lolium; species Lolium rigidum. Next base: position 167,206,311 of record NC_061513.1, on the reverse strand, counting down.
ACACGTTGCTGATTTCTTTCCTAGCGTGCCTTTTCCACGCAGTCTCCCCTCATAGCGCGATTCAGGAACACCGATCGGCTTAAGGTCAGGAATAAAGTCAACACAAAACTCAATGACCTCCTCTGTTCCATAGCCCTTGGAGATGCTTCCTTATGGCCTAGCACGGTTATGAACGTACTTCTTTAAGACTCCCATGAATCTCTCAAAGGGGAACATGTTGTGTAGAAATACGGGACCGAGAACGCCAATCTCTTCGACCGGGTGAACTAGGAGATGTGTCATAATATTGAAGAAGGATGGTGGGAACACCAACTCGAAAGCTGACTAGACATTGGACCACATCCTTCGTCAAATTTTGTAGAGTAAGTGGATTGATCACCTTCGAGAAATTGCATTGAGGAACGCACATAGCTTCACAATGGGTACTCGAACATTTTCCGGCGAAGCCCCCTCAATGCAACCGGAAGTAATTGTGTCATAATCACGTGGCAGTCATGAGACTTTAGGTTTTGAAACTTTTTCTCCGACATGTTTATTATTCCCTTTATATTCGACGAGAAGCCGGACGGGACCTTGATGCTACTCGGGACTTCAAAAAGATCTCCTTCTCCTCTTTGGTAAGAGCATAGGTGGCGGGACCTTGATACTTCTCTGGATTCGGGTTGTTTCCTTCGTGGATACTTTGCTGGTCTGCCGTGCATCCGGTGTATCTTTTGTCTTCCCATACACGCCCAAGAAGTTTAGCGAGGTTCACGCAAAGATTTTTCGTCACGTGCATCACGTCGATTGCGAGTGAACCTCTAAGAATTTCCAGTAGGGTAGCTCCCAAAATATCGACTTCTTCTTCCACATGGGTACGTGTCCGTCAACATCATGCGGAACAGATTGTCCGTCGGGACCCTTTCCAAAGATCACTTCTAAATCCTTGACCATATCATATATAACTTCCCCATTAGGGCGGGTAGGCTTGGTTCGGTTATCTGCACTCACCTCCGAAATGCTTTCCTCTCTTTCTTACGTGATGTTGTTTTGGAAGAAATCGACGATGCCCGGTACACATTCTTGTTTCCCAAATAAATACTATCGAGTCTCACCTAAACAGTGTGTGCATGCATTGTATCCCTTGTTTGATTGCCACTGAAATGTTACCAAGAGCAGGCCAATCATTGATGGTTACAAATAACAACGCTCGTAGGTTAAATTCCTTTTGTTCGTGCTCATCCCACACAGGTACACCTTCGTCACGCCACAACTCTAAAAGTTCTTCAACCAATGGCCTCGGGTACACATCAATGTCGTTGCCTAGGGTTGCTTCGGGCCACTGGATGAGCATCGGCATCATAATGAACTTCCGCTTCATGCACAACCAAGGAGGAAGGTTATAGATACATAGAGTCACTGGCCGGGTGCTATGACTTGGAGCTACGCTCCCCGAAAGGATTAAAGCCATACTGTACTTAGACCAAATCTTAAGTTCCTTGCGTCATCTGAAAATGACTTGAACTCTCTGTCGATTTTTCTCCACTTGCGACCCGTCGGCGGGGTGTCTCGGCATCACATCTTTCTTACGGTCCTCTTTGTGCCATCGCAACAACTTGGCATGCTCTTTGTTCTGGAATAAACGTTTCAACCGTGGTATTATAGGAGCATACCACATCACCTTCGCAGGAACCCTCTTCCCGGGGGTGGACTCACCCTCAACATCGCCGGGGTCATCTCGCCTGATCTTATACCTCAATGCACTACATACCGGGCATGCATTCAAATTCTCGTACTCCCCGCGGTAGAGGATGCGAGTCATTGATGCATGCATGTATCTTCTGCACCTCTAATCCTAGAGGGCAGACAACCTTCTTTGCTTCGTACGTGCTAGAGGGCAACACGTTCTCCCCTGGAAGCATCTTCTTTATTATTTTCAGCAACTTTTCAAATCCCTTGTCGAAGTACCATTCTCCGCCTTCCACTCTGCAGCAATTCCAGCGTGGTACCCGGCTTTTTCGACCATTTTCGCAATTTGGGTACAACAGTTTGTTGTGATCCTCTAACATTTTCTCCAACTTCAACCTCTCCTTTTCATTTCCGCGAGTTCATCTTCGCATCAAGAATGGCCCGACCCAAATCGTCATCCGGGTCATCAAAAATCGGCTCATCGAAAATGGGCTCTTCTTCGGCTTCGTCTTCCCCCATTCTACTACCACCGTCTTCAGTGAATAAGGGATAGTTGTCACTATCCTCTTCTTCTTCGTTGTCTTCCAATATAACCCCTCTTTCTCCGTGCTTGGTCCAACAATTATAGCTGGGCATGAAACCATTCTCCAGCAGATGGACGTGAAGGGTCTTCGAGGTAGAGTAATCCTTCATATTCTTACGGGAACTACATGGACAATACATGAAACCATTCGACTGCCTGTTTGCCTCAGCCACGTTGAGAAAATAATGCATGCCGAGTAATGAACTCGGGATGGACCCGGTCACCGTACATCCATTGTCGACTCATCTGCATTTTATATGTATATCAAAAATCATTAAGTACACAACATCATGGATATATGAGTGACCAACTTAATTAATATTCAAGTTCATCACATAAAACTAAGTTTTTTTATAAAAAAGAAGAGGCTCACCGAGGTTGTACGGTGCCGGCTAGGGGACGACGCTGGCGATCGACGGCGGTAAGACGGGGATGATACTAATTAAAACCTACAAAATATACCATAATATCAGGTCAAATTGATTATAAAAAAGTAAAATCCCTAACTTAGGAATTTCATCAAACACCTTGCTAGCACTAGAAAAATAGTACGAGTTAAAACTACCAAAGAGATGTGCAAAATTAGGAACGCCGGAAGAAAGGATGATAGTGCTAACCGTTGGATAGATGAATGCCCTTATTCTTGTTAAAATGGTGGAGAAAAATTAGTGATTTATTGGAGTGTGAGAGGTGCAAAAATTTTGTGTGTGAGAGGAAGAACAGGAAAGGAGCCGGCCAGGGGACGACCAGGGACGGGCTCGATCGATGATGATATAGGGGGAACCCTTTGGTACCGGTTCGTGTTACAAACCGGTACCAAAGGTCCTGCCCGGGCCCCACCAAGCGTCTGACAGATGGCCGAAGACATTTCGTACCGGTTCCTAACACGAACCGATGCGAAAGCCCCTAAAGAACCGGTGCCAATGCTCCTCGCACGCCTGAGCCCGCGAACCGGTGCAGATTGCCCCATTGGCACCGGTTCGTAAGGGAACCGGTACCAATGGCTTAGATGGATGCCCCATTTTCCACTAGTGTATTAACCTTTGTGTCAGCCTATTGTATTCCCACGGTTTATCTTTCAGTTATGTCAAGTATTCTTCATGGGGATTATAGTCACATCCCATTAGTATTGAAGGTATCCTGGTGTCTTTTGTGAATGAACCACGTAGACCTTCTGTACGAAAGAACAATTTGGATTAATATCCCTAAAATTGAAAAAATCTTATGCTTGGAGGATTTCATTCATTTCAAGTTCAGTACATGGAGCTGCATAGGGAGAATGATCTTAGAAAATTGGATGACTGCAAACCTGTCAACCCAGTCCGTATATTGTTTTCTTTCACACTGCGAAGTGATCTAACCCCGAGTTAATAAAAAAGAGCTCAACCATTCATCCAGTGTATATCCTTGCATTCAACATTGTAGTTAATCCTTGTCTTCAGCACTAAATTAGCATATAAAATTGAGGTAATTGCGTTGAGAATTTAATTTCGTATGAACTAAAGATAAATATTTTTTTTGCTGGTAAAGCGTGTCGTGAACTGTGTGTGCACTTTACTTTTTTTTGCTAGACTTAATATTTTCTTGTGCAAGATATCTGTTATTATTCACATATATCTATGCATGTGCTTACATACGCAAATCAATAGAGCTATGTGTTCATTACTAAAACTTTATGCAGGGGAACACAATGTATCTGTGTATGAACAAATCATGCTGCAGACAAGTTCAGACTCCGGCTTTAGGAAAGGAAGGTTCTGCCTTGTTCAAGATTTCTTTGTCCAATCACCAAAAAACATGTTTGGAGTTGTGTGTGCAAGGTTTATGATGAATACCACACCTTGGACCGAGATTCAGGTCCAGCCTGAGGTACTGACATATTTCCCACGATATGCATATTCACAATTTTTGGTTGCCGAGTTGCAGTTCGAGTGAAATTTAAATTTTTTTTCCTATGAATTGCTCAGCTACAGTTGCAAAGATGAATTTTCTTAGTGCTAAAGAAAAAGGAATACATTATTTGGACCATCTTTTTAGGTGCAATTTTTTATACTGATGTGGTATTAATTTCATAAGTTTGAATCTCATTCAAATTTGATACCCAATATGATTTCTTGGTCAAACTAAGAAGCTCATGTTACAAGGACGTCCACTGGGTGTTACTAGCAACAACAATTTGGTGAGTATATGGCCATGCCTTAGTTCTCCCTTTAGCTTCTCATTATTGTTATCCTGAAATTTCTATTTCTGAAACAGACTGAATCAGAAGATGCCGAGTACTCCAACTCCATTGGAACTGAAGAAATGAAATTGCACTCCCTATCTGCCACAGCAGAGGTGCCTCTTACTCTGCCCATGGTAAGTTAATTACATTGTATGATTCTGTCGTTATGTACTTGCTCTCCTTAGTCTCATATAGTAATGGTGCTCTTCTCTCCTGTGATGGTAGATTGCTGCCACACCAATACCCCTGGTTGAACAGTCCCGAGAAGTCGGTGAAGATGTTGGATCCAATGGAAAGAAGAATGGCAAAATAAATTCAGTTGCTACCACCTTTTGTGTGGCATCATTAAGTTCATATATGTGCTTAGCTAACAATTTACTCCGTCCGTCCCAAAATATAAGATGTTAATAACATCTTATATCACGTAACTGAGAGAGTACATTGTAACTACAGTGGAGACTGGAGAAACAGATCGAAAAAATCAATCTAGCCAAAAGAAACTGCTCATGAATACCTAGCTTGCGCCTTCATCTACCATAAGACATCGCCTCGTGAAGATCTTGGATTTGCGAGGATTGGAAGAACCTAGCTTGCGCCTTCATCTACCAATAATTACTTTACAGCTACATTAGAAAGTTTATTGTCATGTATTCTGCACTTATGCATGCACTAGCAAAAAATGCCCATGCGTTGCTCCGGGTAGATTATTGTTGAATGCTATCTAAGAACCATACTCGAAAACCAGAAGAAAATTATGTTGACCTGATCGGACTGGCATATTCGTCTAAACAAAACCCTTCCCTTTGCCTCTCCACCAACCCCGGTGAATTTTCGCGGGGCACCATCCATTACACCTTGGAGAGTATGCTTGTCCACACTTTCTCCTTCCAAACTTTAAATCATGTAAATGGACAGTTTGAAATTTTCTGATCTCAGCTCATACTTTATTTAAATACCAAGTTTGTATGCTGACCATACAATCAGGAAATAGTAGAAAAAATAAAATTAATTTATTACCCTTTCCAGTTCAAAATAATTATGCGTAATTATTTTGAACCGGAGGGAGTATATAATTTCTCCTTACAAATATATTCTCATCCAGCTTTCCTAGTGAATTTACCTACTCAAATTGTCAAAATTCACATCCGCGGTGACCCTGCTGGTGGCCATACTTAAGTGAGCTGAATCCCTAAATTGAAATAGACATCTTCTGCTTAGGAGTAAGTATGAATTATAAACGGGGGTAAACAATTTCCTTTTGCGTACATATTTGCACAAATAATTAGTGATTATAAATACAGAGACAAAAAATATGTACAAAAAGAAGCAAGCTATTTCAAGGAGTCACAAACAGATAGCTCAGCAAAGGAGCAGACGGTTTTGTTCGCACCTGGTTAAGTCTGCGTGCGGAGCTGAATTGGCTTACCTGTATGTAATTCTGAATTGACTGCATATATTTTCTTTTCAACTCATATGTCCAATGTAAATAGTGTCACAGAGAAGTAATACCAAGTCTAAAGTAATATATATTTGTCTTGGCATCTTAATAATGGTTCAAAAGAAATAGATAAGCTGTTGTAAATACTATCAGAGATTGCAGTATGTCCAATGTAGATACAGTCTTACACTGCTGTAAGAAAGAAATAATGAAATATTGATCTCACAACTTCGTATATAGTTGCAGCTTCGTATTTCCATATTTTAAACGCTCTGTCCTATGCTCAGCGCTAACATCTAAAACGCTTCAACTATTTCTTCAAAGCAATATTCGATGTCATGGGCATGGACTTTTACCTTCAGGAGATCGGACTTGAAGTGCTCGTGCTTCCCCAGAAGCTGACTCTCGACACCCAGGTGTTGCACGTCCACCGGAATCTCGCGGTCTTTGGTGAACAGTTGTTGATGCTGCCATGGCGACGTCGGCCGGGAGGGTTCGGAGATTTTGATCACCTCCAACTGTTAAGGCCCTAAACACGGCGTCAGGAGAATACGATCTAGATCTACCGTGGCCAGCAACCGTCGCCTGATTTATCTGTCTGCAGTCTTCCGTCTCCAACTACAGGCCAAGGAGGGTAGAGCAGGCGCCAAGAACACCAACGCTCGTGGAAGGCCAGCGGGCGCGGTGCAGTCCACGCGGGGTTGCGCGTATGTCCTTTGTTTTGGAGGCATCAGCCGCGCGGGGCCGACCTAACCGTCACACCCATCTCTCCCGTCGGTGGTGCCAAATAAGGTTTTGCGAGGCGTCCGGAAGCAGCTGGAGCAGGGCGCTGCCAGCCGGAACGGCTCCCATGGAGGCGAAGGTGCTTCGCGGCGCGCCGAGAAGGTGAAGGGGCGGCGTGGAGGACCGAGATCGAGATCTCAAACACGGTCAATGTGCACGGCGCCTGAGATTAATTCCACGCGGGCAGTGCAGCCTCTTCCCCGCCGGCAATCTCCTCCGTCGACAGCACCGACAACTTCACTCCCGTTCTATGTCCTGGCTCCCCCTGCTGTATCGTCTCCATCTTTGTGAGATCCGCGACTGGTTGTTGCTGGCCATGGTGAGCCGCCGCCTGCCGGACGTTCGATGGATCAGGAGTGGCGTCCAAACGAATCTAGTCTAGGTTTAGTAAACCACCTAATAGGATGGTTGTACTTATATATTCACGAGGACCGATCGCGATGGAGCTGGACTACGGTACGGTACGGTGGTATTTCTAGGTATTAAATAATTTGGTGCGATCAGGGCGTAATGGTCCAGATTTTCTACTGCGTCTGCTGAGTTTCGTAGGGAAGCCTCGGGACGGACTTGGACTTTGTGATGGATTCAGTTGGGGAAGGTTCCGATGGACGGCAAGCTGTGCTAATAATTCTTCAGCGGGAGGTTTCCTTTAGGAACACGAAGCAGCAAACGGGCACACGAGGGGGAGGTAGGAAAACGTAGAGTGGGTTGGACCAAAGCGCACTTCGACGGATGAAACCAAGGAAACCTTAGCTCCTTTAGTATTAGGTATTAGTTATAGATATAGATATAGATATAGATATAGATATAGATATAGATAATGCGTACATACAATGTACACAAACCATATATTTGAGAGTTTGATTAGAATATCACGATACTTTCTGCAGATTCTACAGTTATTCACACAAGATGAGAAGGCCTGTCCATACATGTGTACATCATATCCTTCATTTCCTTGAATATAGACGGGCGCGGCAACACGCGCTTTCATGGTCTAGTCTTGAGGTGTACTAGGAAGCATTAGCACTGCGTGCCGCACGGGAATATTAATAAAAAAATTACTCCCGTGAATCGTGAATAAAAGAGGCGATGGATAATGTAGCTTTTTTTTTTGGTCGAAATAGCTGTGGAAGAAGGTAGTCCTATTCTCGTAAGGGATTAATATCATTTTTTAATATAAGAGGCGATATATAGTGGAGTATTTTATTTCTCGCAGTTACCATAAGAGAACCACTAATATACTATAGAAAGAAAGCAACTACGGATCGAGAGTTACCATTGGCAAATTATTGCTAAAGATTGCTGCTCGTGCACATTTAAAAATTACTGATGAAGATGCTTCCTATGCACCTTTAAAAGTTATCGGTAAAATACAACCGCAGAAGAATTACGCGTCTTTGAAAAAGCTGTTGTTAAATAATTACCATAGAGAAATTACTATTTAGGACCCATGATTTGCGTGGAATAACTACTGGCATGCCTATGAAGGATTAATGTCGAATAATCACTGCTGAGGTCAAAATTCGGTGTGCAGAAATAACCATAAAAACCGACAAATCAGCTTCCAAGTTACCATGGTGAGACTACAACTCGGAAAATGTGTCAAAGAATAGGAAAGGGAAAAAAATAAATCACTACTAGAGAAATACTACAGGAGAATTACTCATCGTAGAGGAGGTACCTTCTGGCAGTGGGACATTACAGCGGGGAAATTATCTCGAAAAGTTACTGTCTCAGAGTAAAAAAGAGAGAAACAAAAAAATGGTTGAAGAAATACTTTTGGAGAATTTCTCACCGTCGAGGAGGTACTGTGGGGTAAATACCGGTAAAAAGTTAAGTTGTCCCTAAAAGTTACCGTCAGAAAATAAAATGAGAGAAACGTAAAAAAAAATGTTTTTTTAGCAAATGTCGACGTGGCGGCCGTAATTGGTAGAAAATGATGTCTCTCCAATGCCCATGTGGTGAAGCGTTGCGAGCTATATATTCACACTGGCACGTCACGCCGCGCCCGTGAGATGATACGTATGCTTGCAAAAGTTTTGTCATAGTACTATTAAAGGTTACCCTTTGAAGAATAATATTCATGCCCATAAGTAAAGATCATTGGATAGTACTAATATATATCTATATCTGAGTATATAATACATAACTATTAAACATCATGGATCCTGGTAAGCGAGCGTTTTACTGTGACATGATCAACTCTTTGCCCCGCTGAAGGCGAACCGAGCGCAACCGATGCACCATCCTATTAAGCCTCACCGGGCATCTCCTTCCGCGGCCAAAGACCATGAGTCGGAGAAAATGCTACGCCGTTCACATCAGCAGCCTCTTTATTTTCATCATCATCTGTAGTGGCGGAGCTTGGCAGAAAATCGTCGGTGGAGGGGGGGGGGGGGGCAAATGGCAAAATATGAGCATTTGGGGGTTGCTCTCAAAAAATCCTTCACAGTTTGGTACAAAGCTGGGGCGCGCCCCCCCCCCTCTTGCCCTAAGCTCCGCCACTGACAACAATCATTTTTTTGAACTGAAACGAGAACTATAACTTGTAGATGATTTATAACATGTTTCAGATCTTGTTAGTTTTTGGTATATGATGGTGTGTCTATAATGAAGTAGAAAATTAATTCTGGAGATGTAATAAGTAGTGCAGAACATAGCTAGAAGTATAACACTCTTTCTCCTCGCATGCTACACATGGACCCCTGGCTTCGTTTTAATAAAATGGTGCCGTGCCTAGTTTTCTAAAAAAAAAACTTGGCAGTGGTTTTTTTTTAACGAAAAGGCAGACTGAAGTATAAGGGTATAAGATGTACAATTTACAGATGAACGACTGGGAACAATGAAGAACCTAAACAACAAGCAAAGAAAAGACATATACGTGGGATTTTCCAGCGCCAAAACAAACTGAAACTAGACCTAAGTCTGGTTCCATCAGTCTTAACAGCAAGTCACGTGCCCTTGTACAGCCTGCACTCCTCCATAATTTAGCTTCCTCGATGATGCAAGCGTGTAACCAAGTGAGGGAGACTGCAGTATTCTGAAATATGCGACCTAGCATTACGCTCCTTCCATAGCATCCACCATGTCAGAGTCCAGTTCTTTCTTCTCGGCTTTGGCTGCTGTAGGTGGACGGCAGTTGTGCCGTCGCAAGCACCTGATCCTAGAGTCTTATGGCCACAGGGCAAGTTGCCAGCAAGTGGGTTTACTCAAGCATAAATTGCATGCAACATTGTGCGGCCATCCCTTCGTTGCCAAACAATCAGCAGTGTGCACTTTTTCTCGATAAAGGAGCATAGCCCCAGCCTCTGCATCTATTGCACACTGCTTGCTTTATTAAAACAAAGTATCAAGTCACCGAAAATCCATCATCACTTATTACAATCACGAAAAAGCTAAGATCGATACAAGAATCAACCAGTTGAAAATATGGCAAACAGAAAAGCTATGCATTTGCTATTCTATTAAGATGTCACCACCCGGTAGCCTGGAAAAAGAAGTCCTGAGCAACCACTAACATCCGGTTGCATTCAATAACCATATCCTCCCGCTGCTCCACTGGGAGAAGTAAAACCCATTGCTGAATTGAATGAGCAGCTCGCCGAATAACCTGCAAAAAAATAGTTTCACTTTGTTTGTTAAAGATAATATCATTTCTAGTTCTCCAAATAGCCCAACAAAGATCTGAAACACCAATTCGAATTTTCTGTTTGTCCTCTTTCCTTACCCCATTAAGCCATCTACCAAACATATTAGTAATATTAGCTGGTGGGGGAATGTTATAAGTAAGGTACATCATACGCCACTTCCGTGAAATCACAAAAACAACACTTTTGACATCCCTTCCACTTCCGTTTAGCTAGATTATCCTTAGTTAAAAGCACCTTAGTACTAAGAAACCACATAATTTTTTTTAATTTTCAAGGGAATCTTTGACTTCCATAGATACCTGCGAAGATAGATAGTATGGCCATTCATCCAATCAAGGTACATAGACTTGACCGAAAAAATACCTGAATCCGTAAGCTTCCAAATAAACTTAGCATGCTCAGATGTTAAATCAATTGTAATTAATCGTTGGCATAATGTAACCATTGCACCCACTTATTATCGTTCAGACCTCTTCTAAAAGAAATATTAATAGGGTCAGTAGCAAAAACCGTCGATACTAACACATTTTTATGTTGAACAATATTATAGAGTGCCGGATATTGATGAGATAGTGGCGTATCTCTCAGCCACACATCCTCCCAGAACCTAACAGATGTTCCATCCCCTACTCTGAAATAACCTCTCTGGAAGAAATCATCTTTAACATGCATGAGACCCTTCCAAAAAGAAGAATCAGTCGGTTTAACCTCCACTTGTGCAAGTGTTTTGTTTTTAAGGTATTTGTTACATAAAAGCTGCTGCCACATACCCTCCTCAGAAAGAAGTTTAAAGAACCATTTGCTTAGTAAACATTTGTTCTTTAATTCCAGTACTTCAATTCCCAACCCACCTTGATCCTTCGGTCTACACAGAATATTCTATTTAGATAATCTACATTTTTTCTTATGTTCATCAGATTGCCAGAATTTTTTTGATCTATAATAATCTAACCTCTTCCTCACCCCAATTGGGATTTCCAAGAAGGAGAGCATAAACATTGGAAGACTTGTAAGAACCGAATTAATCAGAACCAACCTATCACCATAAGACAATAATTTACTACGCCAACACCCCAATTTGGAGGCAAACCAAGTTTCAATAGGATTCCATTCCGCATTCCTCAAAGTCCTATAATGTACCGGAATCCTCAAGTACTTTTAAGGTAGAGTTCCAGACCCACACCCAAAAATGTGTTTGGTGCTGGTCCTCCAAATCCTTTGCCTTGCCAAATGCAAAAATTTTACTATTGTGGAAGTTTATTTTTAATCCCGGTAGTTGTTTAAAAATGCATATGACCAATTTCATATTAACGGCCTTAGCAATATCATGTTCCAAAAATAGAATTGTATCATCCGCGTACTATAAAATAAAGATTCTACCGTCAATGAGATGAGGCAACAAACTCCCCACTTTACCTTCATCCTTAGCCCTAGCAATCAGAATCGCTAACATATCAGTGACAATATTGAAAAGAATTGGGGATAAAGGGTCTTCCTGGCGTAATCCCTTCTTGATTTGAAAATTATGCCCAATAACATCATTTACCCTTATACCAACACTCCCACCCTGCATATATTGCTTTATTCTATCGCACCGAATAGGATCAAATCCCTTCATACGAAGAACTTGTTGCAGAAAGGGCCATTTAACCTTATCATATGCCTTTTCAAAGTCAATTATAAAAATCACCCCATCGAGTTTTCTTCTATGCATTTCATGTATCGTCTCATGTAGAACTAGCACGCCCTCTAGAATATGTCTTCTAGGAATAAACGTCGTCTGTGTAGGTCTAATCACTTTTTGCGCTACCGCAGAAGTACGGATTGTCGCAACTTTAGTAAATATTTTGAAACTCACATTGAGTAAACATATTGGCCTATATTGTTGAATCTGAGTTGCATTTTGTTTTTTAGGCAGTAAAGTAATCACCCCAAAATTCAGCTTATAGAGAGGAAAATCTCCTTTCTGAAAGCTCTCAAATAAAGCCATCAGATCATTTTTAATAACCCCCCAAAAGTGTTGATAAAACTCCGCAGGGAAGCCATCCGGTCCAGGTGATTTATTATGTTCCATCTGGAAAATAGCGTCATGAACCTCCTCCATCGAGTAGTTCGCAACTAATACTCTATTCTCCTCCCCTGACAATTGCGGAATATCTTCAGTTCTGTCCTCGTCCAACGTGACCGAACTAGGCTCTTGATTACCAAACAACTTTTTATAATACTTCAAAATGTATACCCTTAGATTATCATCTCCGACAATGGTACCCTCATCTTGTTCAAGTTGATAAATTTTCTTTTTTCTATGTTTACCATTGGCTATGAGGTGGAAATATTTGGTATTATCTCCCCCTTCCTGGATGTACTTTACTTTAGTCCTTTGCGCCCACTTAATCTCTTCCTCGCGATGAAGCTTATTCAACTTTTTATTGCCTTGCTTTAGTTCATTGCGCTCCACTATTGATAAGGTCATTGTTTCCCCTCAATGTCCAACGCGTCTATAATGCTCAACAACCGTTGCGTCTCCCTCTTGTATTTTCCGCTTAAATTCTTGGGTTAATTGGATCTATGCCACTCCAATTTTCACAAGTTGGAGAAATGCCATTACAAAAACTGAACTTGGATATATGCCACTCCAACTCTCCAATACCTCTATGTATGCCATTTTGTGCACTTGAAAGGAATAACGGTTCAAATAATACATGTATTTCAGTGTGTACATACGTATCTACCATAATACCACCATTTTCAACTTTTGACAGCATATTTGACATTTTTGGGCGCCAAAAATTTCAAAAAAATTCAAATTTTTGCCAAAATTTTGAACTTCTCAGTAAAATCTAAAAAAAATACAGAAAATCAAAAACTGTGATATGAGTCTATTGTTCAAGTTTCAGCCATTTCTGGGCATATTTGGCCCCTTAAACCGAGGTGCAAAAATACAGAAAATAAAAAACTGTGATACTCCTCAACTATGTCAAATGGGTCAGTTTCTATAATAGCGGCAGATGGCACCACTTGTTCAAATTGCTTTAATGGCGAGGTTGAATTAGATGCTGCAACTTTACTAGGAGTTAGAGGGCATCCTTGGAAACTCACCAGTAGCACGTCATTATCAGGAATTGTAGGCTCAGGCACATGAACACCGTTGTCAAGCATAGGCACGAGAGTTTCTGAACAAATGTTATCAAGCACAACAATAGCAAGTGCAAGCTTCCTCTCTGCTCTGTACATGTTAAACATCACATGAAATTGGTCGTTTTCGATTAGTCTAACATCTTGCGCCATTATCATGTTAAAATACCACACGGTAATACTCTGATCTCTGCCAACTCTAAGCTCTGCAGTTAATCCATCCATAAGCACATCTATCATGAAATCATCCGAGGTTACATTCCATCTAATTATTTTTCCCTTCACATATGATTTTCTACCGTTTGGTTCCTTCAGCACAAACCCTTGAATAACAAGATCTAAGCTAAAATTATTCGTCAATTCGATCCTACAAATTCAGGGAAAATTGCACAGAACATAGTCAATTTGAGCCTACAACTATCTGTACATTCAAGAAACAGAGAGTTGAGACAGAGAAGCCATGCACTTACTCGTATGGTGAATCCGGGATCGGCAACTCCATGGACAGGCACTCTGGGGTCAGCTTCATCCTGTTGTTGCGCCCTCAAGCCTCAAGCCGCGGCGGCGGCGCCCAGCACAACTCCGTCGGGGGGCGCGGCCACCAGACACCGGCGTGGCTCGTCTCCGCCAGCAACCGCCGTCGTTCGCCTTCGTCTGGCGGCGCACACCTCAAGCCGGGCCGACCCTCCACAGCCGCATCTGGAAGCGACGGCGGCGGCACCCAGCACAAGTCCGTCGGGGGGCGCGGCCACCAGACACCGGCGTGGCTTGCCTCCGCTAGCAACCGCCGTCGCTCGCCTTCGTCCGCCACCGCTGTAGGGCCCTCCTTGGGCGCTGATACGTCTCCGACGTATCGATAATTTCTTATGTTCCATGCCACATTATTGATGATATCTACATGTTTTATACACATTATATGTCGTATTTATGCATTTTCCGGCACTAACCTATTAACGAGATGCCGAAAAGCCGCTTGTCGTTTTCTGCTGTTTTTGGTTTCAGAAATCCTAGTAAGGAAATATTCTCGGAATTGGACGAAATCAACGCCCAGGGTCCTATTTTTGCACGAAGCTTCCGGAAGACCGAGGGGAAAGGAAGTGGGGCCACGAGGCGCCGACACCACAGGGCGGCGCGGCCTGGCCCTTGGCCGCGCGGCCCTGGTGTGTGGGGCCCTCGTGTGGCCCCCCGCGTTGCCCTTCCGCCTACTTAAAGCCTTGATGTCTACGTTCCCCCTCCTTTCCTGTAGACAGTGTTGGGCCTCCAAGAGCAGAGGTTTGTAGAACAGCAGCAAGTTTCCCTTAAGTGGATACCCAAGGTTTATCGAACTCAGGGGGAAGAGGTCAAAGATATCCCTCTCATGCAACCCCGCAACCACAAAGCAAGAAGTCTCTTGTGTCCCCAACACACCAAATAGGTGCACTAGTTCGGCGAAGAGATAGTGAAATATAGGTGGTATAAATAAGTATGAGCAAGTAGCAACGGTGCGTAAAAGTGCTTGGCGTGTAGTTGATGGTGGTGGTATTGCAAGCAAGTAGTAACGCAAAGAAACAAGAAACAAGCAGTAGTAACTCAGCAAAGTAGTAACGCAGCAAGTAGTAAACAAGCAGTAGTAACTCAGCAGAGTATTTAGGAACAAGGCCTAGGGATTACACTTTCACTAGTGGACACTCTCAACATTGATCACATAACAGAATAGATAAATGCATACTCTACACTTTTGTTGGATGATGAACACATTGCGTAGGATTACACGAACCCTCAATGCCGGAGTTAACAAGCTCCACAATAATGCTCATGTTTAAGTAACCTTTAGTGTAAGATAGATCAACGCTACTAAACCAAGTACTAGCATAGCATGCACACTGTCACCTTCATGCATATGTAGGAGGAATAGATCACATCAATATTATCATAGCAATAGTTAACTCCATAATCTACAAGAGATCATGATCATAGCATAAACCAAGTACTAACACGGTGCACGCACTGTCACCTTTGCACAGTAATAATTTTGCTAGAGTAGCACATAGATAGTAGTGATACAAAACTCAGATGAATCTCAATCATGTAAAGCAGCTCATGAGATCATTGTATTGAAGTACATGGAGAGATATTAACCACATAGCTACCGGTACAGCCCCGAGCCTCGATGGAGAACTACTCCCTCCTCATGGGAGCAGCAGCGGTGATGAAGATGGCGGTGGAGATGGCAGCGGTGTCGATGGAGAAGCCTTCCGGGGCACTTCCCCGCTCCGGCAGGGTGCCGGAACAGAGTTCCGTCCCCCGAATTGGAGTTTCGTGACGGTGGCGGCGCCCCGGAGTCTTTCCGGAGTTTCGTCAATTGGTACTGCGTTTTTAGGTCGAAAGGGGTTATATAGGCGAAGAGGCGGCGCAGGAGGGCTGACAGGCGGCCTCACCCTAGGCCGGCGCGGCCGCACCCCGGCCCGCGCGGCCCTATGGTGTGGGGCCCCCCGGCTCCTCTCCGACTCTTCTTCGGTGTTCCGGAGCCTTCCGGGGAAAATAGGAGGTTTGGCGTTGATTTCGTCCAATTCCGAGAATATTGCCCGAACAGCCTTTCTCGGAACCAAAAACGAGTAGAAAACAAAGAATCGGCACTTCGGCATCTTGTTAATAGGTTAGTTCCAGAAAATGCACGAATATGACATAAAGTGTGCATAAAACATGTAGATAACATCAATAATGTGGCATGGAACACAAGAAATTATCGATACGTTGGAGACGTATCAGCATCCCCAAGCTTAGTTTCTGCTCGTCCCGAGCAGGTAAAACGATAACAAAGATAATTTCTGGAGTGACATGCCATCATAAACTTGATCATACTATTTGTACAGCATATGTAGTGAATGCAGCGATCAAAACAATGGATATGACATGAGTAAACAAGTGAATCATATAGCAAAGACTTTTCATGAATAGCACTTCAAGACAAGCATCAATAAGTCTTGCATAAGAGTTAACTCATAAAGCAATAATTCAAAGTAAAGGTATTGAAGCAACACAAAAGAAGATTAAGTTTCAGCGGTTGCTTTCAACTTGTAACATGTATATCTCATGGATATTGTCAACATAGAGTAATATAATAAGTGCAATAAGCAAGTATGTAGGAATCAATGCACAGTCGTTCACACAAGTGTTTGCTTCTTGAGGTGGAGAGAAATAGGTGAACTGACTCAACATTGAAAGTAAAAGAACGGTCCTCATAGAGGAAAAGCATCGATTGCTATATTTGTGCTAGAGCTTTGATTTTGAAAACATGAAACAATTTTGTCAACGGTAGTAATAAAGCATATGCATCATGTAAATTATATCTTATAAGTTGCAAGCCTCATGCATAGTGTACCAATAGTGCTCGCACCTTGTCCTAATTAGCTTGGACTACCCGGATTATCACCGCAATACATATGCTTTAACCAAGTTTCACAAAGGGGTACCTCTATGCCGCTCTGTACAAAGGTCTAAGGAGAAAGCTCGCATTTGGATTTCTCGCTTTTGATTATTCTCAACTTAGACATCCATACCGGGACAACATAGACAACAGATAATGGACTCCTCTTTTAATGCTTTAAGCATTTGACAACAATTAATTCTTTTCTCATTAGAGATTTGAGGATAATTGTCCAAAACTGAAACTTCCACCATGAATCATGGCTTTAGTTAGCGGCCCAATGTTCTTCTCTCACAATATGCATGCTCAAACCATTCAACTCAGTGTAGATCGCCCTTACTTGCAGACAAGACGAACATGCATAGCAACTCACATGAAATTCAACAATGAGTTGATGGCGTTCCCGCAAAACATGGTTATCGCACAACAAGCAACTTAATAAGAGATAAAGTGCATAATTACATATTCAATACTACAATAGTTTTTAAGGCTATTTTGTCCCATGAGCTATATATTGCAAAGGTGAATGATGGAATTTTAAAGGTAGCACTCAAGCAATTTACTTTGGAATGGCGGGAAAATACCATGTAGTAGGTAGGTATGGTGGACACAAATGGCATAGTGGTTGGCTCAAGTATTTTGGATGCATGAGAAGTATTCCCTCTCGATACAAGGTTTAGGCTAGCAAGGCTTGTTAGAAACAAACACAAGGATGAACCGGTGCAGCAAAACTCACATAAAAGACATATTGAAAACATTATAAAACTCTACACCGTCTTCCTTGTTGTTCAAACTCAATACTAGAAATTATCTAGACCTTAGAGAAACCAATTATGCAAACCAAATTTTAGCATGCTCTATGTATTTCTTCATTAATGGGTGCAAAGCATATGATGCAAGAGCTTAAACATGAGCACAACAATTGCCAAGTATCACATTACCCAAGACATTTATAGTAATTACTACATGTATCATTTTCCAATTCCAACCATATAACAATTTAACGAAGGAGAAACTTCGCCATGAATATTATGAGCTAAGAACGCATGCGTTCATATGAACCAGCGGAGCGTGTCTCTCTCCCACACAAGCATGATGTAATCCAATTTATTCAAACACAAACAAAAATAGAAACAAACAAACAGACGCTCCAAGAAAAAGCACATAAGATGTGATGGAATAAAAATATAGTTTCAGGGAGGAACCTGATAATGTTGTCGATGAAGAAGGGGATGCCTTGGGCATCCCCAAGCTTAGACGCTTGAGTCTTCTTGATATATGCAGGGGTGAACCACCGGGTGCATCCCCAAGCTTAGAGCTTTCACTCTCCTTGATCGTAGTATATCATCCTCCTCTCTTGACCCTTGAAAACTTCCTCCACACCAAACTCGAAACAACTCATTAGAG
Organism: Lolium rigidum; assembly: GCF_022539505.1. Classification (NCBI taxonomy): domain Eukaryota; kingdom Viridiplantae; phylum Streptophyta; class Magnoliopsida; order Poales; family Poaceae; genus Lolium; species Lolium rigidum. Next base: position 167,188,014 of record NC_061513.1, on the reverse strand, counting down.
GGTTAGTGGACAATAAAAATTAACATGTTCAGAGGTGACACAATCATTATTAACACTTCTGGACATTGCATAAAGCTACTGGACATCAATGGATCAAAGAAATTCATCCAACATAGCAAAAGAGGCAATGCGAAATAAAAGGCAGAATCTGTCAAAACAGAACAGTCCGTAAAGATGGATTTTATTAGGCCACCAGACTTGCTCAAATGAAAATGCTCAAATTGAATGAAAGTTGCGTACATATCTGAGGATCACTCAAGTAAATTGGCATAATTTTCTGAGTTACCTACAGGGCAGTGGGCTCAGATTCGTGACAGCAAAGAAATCTGGAACTGCGCAGTAATCCAAATCTAGTACTTACTTTTCTATCAACGGCTTAACTTGGCACAACAAAACTCAAAACTAAGATAAGGAGAGGTTGCTACAGTAGTAAACAACTTCCAACACACAAATATAAAACAAAGTACTGTAGCAAAATAACACATGGGTTATCTCCCAAGAAGTTCTTTCTTTTTAGCCGTTAAGATGGGCTCAGCAGTTTTAATGATGCACTCGCAAGAAATAGTATTTGAAGCAAAAGAGAGCATCAAGAGGCAAATTCAAAACACATTTAAGTCTAACATGCTTCCTATGCATAGGAATCTTGTAAATAAACAAGTTCATGAGGAGCAAAGTAACAAGCATAGGAAGATAAAACAAGTGTAGCTTGAAAAATTTCAGCACATAGAGAGGTATTTTAGTAACATGAAAATTTCTACAACCATATTTTCCTCTCTCATAATAACTTTCAGTAGCATCATGAGCAAACTCAACAATATAACTATCACATAAAGCATTCTTATCATGAGTCTCATGCATAAAATTATTACTCTCCACATAAGCATAGTCAATCTTATTAGTTGTAGTGGGAGCAAATTCAACAAAGTAGCTATCATTATTATTCTCATCAAGTGTAGGAGGCATAGTATAATCACAATAAAATTCACTCTCCATAGTAGGTGGCGCCAAAAGACCACTATTATAATCATCACAAATAGGAGGCAAAGTATCATCAAAGAAAATTTTCTCCTCAATGCTTGGGGGACTAAAAATATCATGAAAACCAGCTTCCCCAAGCTTAGAACTTTCTATATTATTGTCAACAATGGTGTTCAAAGCGTTCATACTAATATTACTACCAGCATGCAAAGAAGATTTCATAGGTTTTTTAATTTTCGCATCAAACAATCCATGTTTTAAATCAGGAAATAGAATAAGAAGCTCACTCTTGTACATTATGCCAAACTAGTGTAAACAAGAAACAACAAGATGCAATTGCAGGATCTAAAGGAAATAGCTTTGAGCACACACACAACGGCGCCAGAAAAATACTTTACCTGAGACCGTAGTATGAGTGCCTTTTACCTTTCCTCCCCGGCAACGGCGCCAGAAAAATGCTTGATGTCTACGTTCCCCCTCCTTTCCTGTAGACAGTGTTGGGCCTCCAAGAGCAGAGGTTTGTAGAACAGCAGCAAGTTTCCTTAAGTGGATACCCAAGGTTTATCGAACTCAGGGAGGAAGAGGTCAAAGATATCCCTCTCATGCAACCCTGCAACCACAAAGCAAGAAGTCTCTTGTGTCCCCAACACACCAAATAGGTGCACTAGTTCGGCGAAGAGATAGTGAAATATAGGTGGTATAAATAAGTATGAGCAGTAGCAACGGTGCCAGAAAAGTGCTTGGCGTGTAGTTGATGGTGGTGCTATTGCAGCAGTAGTAACGCAGTAAAACAGTAAACAAGAAGTAGTAACTCAGCAGTAGTAACGCAGCAGTAGTAAACAAGCAGTAGTAACTCAGCAGTATTTAGGAACAAGGCCTAGGGATTACACTTTCACTAGTGGACACTCTCAACATTGATCACATAACATAATAGATAAATGCATACTCTACACTTTTGTTGGATGATGAACACATTGCGTAGGATTACACGAACCCTCAATGCCGGAGTTAACAAGCTCCACAATAATGCTCATGTTTAAGTAACCTTTAGTGTAAGATAGATCAACGCTACTAAACCAAGTACTAGCATAGCATGCACACTCGTCACCTTCATGCATATGTAGGAGGAATAGATCACATCAATATTATCATAGCAATAGTTAACTCCATAATCTACAAGAGATCATGATCATAGCATAAACCAAGTACTAACACGGTGCACGCACTGTCACCTTTGCACACATGCAGGAGGAATAGAACTACTTTAATAACTTTGCTAGAGTAGCACATAGATAGTAGTGATACAAAACTCAGATGAATCTCAATCATGTAAAGCAGCTCATGAGATCATTGTATTGAAGTACATGGAGAGATATTAACCACATAGCTACCGGTACAGCCCCGAGCCTCGATGGAGAACTACTCCCTCCTCATGGGAGCAAGCAGCGGTGATGAAGATGGCGGTGGAGATGGCAGCGGTGTCGATGGAGAAGCCTTCCGGGGCACTTCCCCGCTCCGGCAGGGTGCCGGAACGTAGTTCGTCCCCCGAATTGGAGTTTCGTGACGGTGGCGGCGCCCCCGGAGTCTTTCCGGAGTTTCGTCAATTGGTACTGCGTTTTTAGGTCGAAAGGGGTTATATAGGCGAAGAGGCGGCGCAGGAGGGCTGACAGGCGGCCTCACCCTAGGCCGGCGCGGCCGGCACCCGGCCCGCGCGGCCCTATGGTGTGGGGCCCCCGGCTCCTCTCCGACTCTTCTTCGGTGTTCCGGAGCCTTCCGGGGAAAATAGGAGGTTTGGCGTTGATTTCGTCCAATTCCGAGAATATTGCCCGAACAGCCTTTCCGGAACCAAAAACAGTAGAAAACAAGCAATCGGCACTTCGGCATCTTGTTAATAGGTTAGTTCCAGAAAATGCACGAATATGACATAAAGTGTGCATAAAACATGTAGATAACATCAATAATGTGGCATGGAACACAAGAAATTATCGATACGTTGGAGACGTATCAAGCCTTCGTCGCGAAACCCCCAGTACCGAGAGCCACGATACGGAAAACCTTACTGAGACACCTCTAGTGAACTGTGGACCCCGGTCCATTCTTTTACATTGAATACAATCTATTGCAATACTTGTTCTACTGTTTTCTGCAAACAATCATCATCCACACTATACATCTAATCCTTTGTTACAGCAAGCCGGTGAGATTGACAACCTCACTGTTTCGTTGGGGCAAAGTACTTTGGTTGTGTTGTGCAGGTTCCACGTTGGCGCCGGAATCCCTGGTGTTGCGCCGCACTACATCCCGCTGCCATCAACCTTCAACGTGCTTCTTGGCTCCTACTGGTTCGATAAACCTTGGTTCTTACTGAGGAAAAACTTGCTGCTGTACGCATCACACCTTCCTCTTGGGGTTCCCAACGGACGCGTGCTGTACGCGTATCAGGCGCGTCGATCGTGCCACCACCCGCAGCGACGCGGACCTCAACCCACGGCAGCCCTCCACGGCAGCATCTGGCAGCGGCGGCGCCCGGCACAACTCCGTCGGGGGCGTGGCTCCAGACAACGGTGGCGCTCGCCCTCCCTCCAGCAACCGCCGGCGCTCGCCTCCCTCCGCCGCGGCTCGCCTCCGTAGTTAGGGTTCGTCGCGTGAGCTGTCGAGTGAATTTGGGATCGATTGTGTGAGCGGGTACTGGGGGTTGACCAGGAGAAGTAGAAAAGAAGTGTTCACATAACCACGTACACATCCGTATATAGCCCGTATATGTCCTGGTATTGGAGATAGTGGCATATGTAGAGGTATAGCAAAGTTGGAGTGGCATATCTCCAACTTCAGTTTTTGTAATGGCATTTCTCCAACTTGTGAAAATTGGAATGGCATAGATCCAATTAACCCTAAATTCTTTGCCCAACCTCGTAAAAAACGGCGCAAATGCCTAATTTTATTTTGCCATGTTTGAATCGGTGTTTTTCCAAGGGGGCAGGCTGCCCATTCAGTTGCAATGAGCTCATAAAACCCGTCCTATTCTAACCAAGCCAACTCAAACGAGAATCGCGGTTTATTACCTACATGTGTCTGGATCCCCGCATCGATCAAAAGCGAAGTATGGTCAGATCTAGAGCGAGTCAAAGCCCGAACAGTGACCAAAGGGAATTTCTGTTCCCACTCGACACTCGCAAGTACTAAGGTTGCCAACCAAGCGAATATGCGACACTTGAGAGACGCATCACACCCCCAAATGATGTGCTGAACGCTGGAACAGATCGAATCCTCAAATTGCATTGCATACGCTGAGGCAGAGGGGTAGTACCTATGGTTCTTCTCACTGCAGATAACATGATGCTTGATTTTTTTTACTATGTGCATCCATATTTCTATTAGGGCAACGCAGAGACTGGATGTAATTGGTATCTTCGCAATACTAATATGTTCTCTTTGTCAAAAAAGTATAGCATGATGTTCGATTGTCGCTCTCGGCTCGTGAATTTTGGTAACAATTTACTTGACATATTAGTGGTTATTATTTCACTACATGTTTTTTTTTTTTACTTTTGCAGCTTGGTTATGGTTAATGTATTGCAGCAGGTCCCGTGGAAGAAGTTCTATCATGCCAGGACGCCCAAGATGTTGCATTCAGATGTCAGCTATATTGTTGACGGGAACTAGGAGACGCTTGGGAAGATGCTAATCTATTGCAATGGATGAACCGAAAGAGACTTCTTCCGAGATATTCATTCCCTTGGCCAATTTATGTTTAGAATACACTTCTGAAGGACTGCAGGCAAGAGCTTCCTGCCTCTGCAGTGTAGTTTGGATATCTTGTATGTGTTAGATCAATGCGAGCATCTTGATCAAGCGGAACATGGCGACTTGAGTTTTTCCGCTGGCATAGTAAGGCTATGCTACGGAACATGGTGCAAGCTGATACGATGCCGATGAGTGCTTCCGCCAGGCTGGGGGCTTACGATGATTCTGTGGAGTACTTGGAATGGACATGATATTGGATTGGGTACCCGGCTACCTCTTTCAGATTCTTTTTTTTTTTTGAAACGAGGCAAAAGCTTTGCCTTTCATTGATATAGGAGAAAAGAGTTGGCCCGTTTATGAGGAAAACTGGCCGAAAACCGTTACAACACGACACCACACGCCAGCCCCGAGGCTGCGCTCCACACGGGTCGACGACCAACCAGGTCGACACCACACCTCAACGCAACAGGCGGAGGCGAAAAGACCGGAGCCACTGCTCCAACTACCACACCGACCCCGAGGTCGCGTCCCACCTGGCCGAAGACGAACCCGCCTCCACCGAACCGGCAAAACACTCCACAAACCTCTCTGACCAGTGGACGTCCAAAGCGAGGCCCCAAGAGGCAAAGCGACACAAGAGCGCCGCCCTCGCCCCAAGAGGCAAAGCTACCTCTTTCAGATTCTGAGGAGGCACCCGAGGAGTAGTCATCAGGAAAACGAATCAGGTGAAGATACGCTGTGTTTTCTTGATTATTGTCATCAGTTCAATTTCAAAGTGCAACTTATTATCTTGAAACGTTAATTTCATTATTTGTTATTTGTTAAGATAATCAGATATATTTGTTTATGACGAATATCTGTAGGTATACATATTAATATGTTTTTATTTGCGAAGATGCAAAATGAAACATTGTCAGAAAATTGTTGGTTAATTCTGGTTTACAAATACCAATTTTTTGTGCCGATAATTTGAATAAACATAGTCGTGGAATTGTCAAAAATCTTGCATTGTGTATGTTAAGATACTACATGGTTAAATCAATTTTATTTGAATTTTGCATAAGTACTAAATGAAACCTTAATATCACACGTGTGATGCACATGCACATTTACTAGTAGCATACTTCATATGCTGCTCTTATAATGTGCATTAGTTTTCTGAAAAGTCGAAAGTGACTATGACCAAATTTAGACGAAACATAAGCATTTACAATAGCAAATCAGTATGATTAGATTAGATTTGTTAAAGGGAAAATAAGTAGCGCTTGTTGTAGACAGTGTTTCTAACGATATCGTAAGGCCTTGTTTGGCAGGTGTGTATCTGTGAGTATTTAAGTGTATTTTCCCAAGATGATTGGGTGAAAATACACTTCTCACCAAAACACTATGTTACACCATAATTCCCTTTCTCACCAATACAGTTCATTAATTTGTCCATTTGGAAGGCAGGGATATAATCAGGGACGGAGCTAGGGGGGAGGGGGGGGGGGGGGGGGGGCTATAGTTTATAGTTTATATAGATTGGTCCTTAAATTAGCTAGAATTTCCGCACATGGCCCCCTCCAACTAAACCGATGTTCATTTGGCCCCCTCCATTTTTTTCCTGGCTCCATCCCTAGATATAATTCTACAGCCAAATGCTCAATTGCCACCGCAATGATTCTAAGGATGATCATAAACAATCAAGCACAAGGCGCTTATTCATTTTCATGAGTTTGCACTTCCATTGTAACCCATACTAGAGTTAACACACACAGCAGTACAAATTCGATTCAGTCGACAAGAAATTGTGATTTGAACCAAAATACGAGATCAAGCTTTTGGAGAACGGTTGTAAAAACAAATTCGAGATCAACTAAAATAGTGGTGGCTTATCTATAATCTTTTCAACATAGGGCATGCATTTACTACTTTGTTCATATTCAGAGACATACACCATCGTCCCCATGCTCCAACCAATTGTATCTTGCTGCACTTGCGTGTGTGCTACCCCGCTGCTTCCAACCCACTACCGCACCACTACGATCCAAAGGAGAAAGACAAAGGGAATATACTCATCACAAATCTAGCGTAGGCTATCTGAAGCCAGAGCTCACTCCCTTCTAATTGGCGGCAGCCATGGAGACCAAGCACAAAAATTCTAGATGGAAGAACTGGCTTTAGTGGAGTCGGCAAGGGAGGAAGGCGTTCGCGGTGATGCTGCGAGGGTGAGCATTAGCGGCGCAGCTGCGAGAGCTGCGACCCGTCGGGCAGCGGGCAAAACGCGAGGTGGGACTTGGGGGCGTGTCGCAGTTTTATATGAACACGGCGAGTTTTCAGGAGATTTTTTTGAGCTGAATCCACCCAAAACCGGCCTATGTCCGTCAATCCGTCAAGATGATGTGGCCTGTCCACGACGCCGTTTGGGCTATTTACGCGGACGGCGGACGTGGACTCACGGACGTCGGTGTCCATCTGCACCCCGAGGCCTGCCAAACAGCCTAGCCGTGTATTTCAGTGTATTTTTGTTAGGCCGGAGAAATACTCTGCTAAACATCTGAACACACTGCTACCAAACAAAGCCTAAACGAGATATTTAACCCTTGGGCACGTAGGGCTTGGGATATGCATGATACTACGTAGTATTTGTTTGCTGGAATACTCGAGTGGAACCTGCTCTCGGCACGCAGCTGTTCTCAGCGGAAGCATCCACACGATTCGATAAGCTGAACCTGCACACATGGAGATGGTCGGCATGTATACACCCCCGCCATAACCGTCTCCACCTCACATTCGTATTATTCAGTTAGTCTAGTCTGGACTTTAGTAGAGACGTTTGTTACTTGGTGTCCGTCCAAAAGCACGTAGATGACACGACCGTACGCAACGAAGCGGGTGCGCGAAGATGTCCGGAGAAGGAGGTCGAAGGGTTTTCTTCGTTTTGTGTACAGAAGATGAAAAGCCGTACTTCCTTAGCATCTACTCTCTCCGGTCAGATTTAATCGATGCTGAAGGACGCTGAAGGGGTACATGCGAGATGAGAGTTGAAAGCAACGGTGCGTCAATTAAATCAGAAATTTTGTCAAAAAGGACCACCTGTCCCAGTGAAATGTCAAAAGAGACCACATGTGAACGGAAATGCCAAAACTGCCGTGGCGGCAGAACGGCCAGGCGACGCGTGGCACCTGCCGCCGGAGCCGGTGGCGGCAGGGCCGGCTGCCGTCAGCCGTGGCGGCATGTCCGCCTCCGTGAGCCCGCCGTGAACGTCGCGCAGCCTGCCGCCCTGGCCGGTGGCGGCACGCCGACGTGGCACGCCTGCCGCCACCACCGGTGGAGGCAAGTGCTGCTTCTTCGGCCGACAGTCCACCGACGCTGACGGCGCTGAATTCGAGGCTGACTGCGCTGCTTTCCACGCTGATGGCACTGATTCCCACGCAAACTCTCAGATTCGTCCTGTCTCTGATTCTGAGGCTAATGTATCCGGTTTGAGTCTATTTGGCACTAGTTTTTGTACTTTCAGCTATGCTAGAGACTGTAGTTGTACAGAAAATTGATTGTATGATTGTCAGACATGAGAAGACGTGACCACCGAAAGTGTGCAGCGCCGCATGCTTTATAACCAGCCGCTGCTTAGTGCATTGTTGCGAACACGCGCAGCTGCTCTCCTCTGTCTTCCCGTATGAGCTGAAAGAACACACTTAGTTGGTCTCCTCTCTTGCTGAGAACACAACCATAGTTCGTTGATTAAGTGCATGATTAAGTGCATGATGCAATAGAAGGGAAAACAACAAGGTTAGTTCATTTGGATATTTGATTTTATTCGTACATGCATATTTTTTATGTTTCCATTTCTAGTAAGTAGACACGCATCATTATATTAGCATAGCATGTAAGGCACTGTAATATTTTTAGAAGCACGTAATTATAGTTAGAAATGCAACATGATGGTGTGTAATGTAGTATTATTGTATATGTATGAGTGAAATTGAAATGCAGCATGACTATATGTAGTGTAGTATTATTATAGTGTAGTATTATTGGACGTAACTACATGACGTATATGAGAAAATGGTCTAATTTTTCGTTTCGAAGTAATGTGTGCGTATGTTAGGTTGATTTTATTCGTTGATGACCCTGTGTATTCTTCTTGGATTATCGCAAAACAAAAGAAACATGCACATGTTATAACTATATACCTTGTATTAGCATATTATGTACAGCGAGTGAGATTTTATGAAGGATGTAATTTAATTTGAAATAGAACAACACGTAGTGCAGCGTACTATTATTGCATGTATGACTGAAAATTAAAGAGATGGATAATTTGTTGAACTAATAACCGTATGTTAGGAACATGCTTTAACTCGCAAATTTTAATGTGTATTTTAGGTGGATTGAAGTATGCACATGCTCTCTCACTGTTATTACTTGGATTATTGTGGCGCGTAAATTATTATTTGGAAGAATATCTATTTGCAAATTAAGGTATATATATGATGTCTTTTAATATTTTGTCTTGTGTATTTTTTTTCCGTATTATTTAGAAAAGGAAGGATTAATTATTTTCGTAAAGTCTTACCGGCATGTTAGAATAAGTGTTGTAATGAAATTATTAAAACAGTAATATGATTTAAGGTAGGATGTTACTAATATTATTTTAAAAATCTGGTTGTGCGGTAGGTACGATGGAAAATTTGGTAGTGTACTATGGGGACGTCGTACGTGACGAATTCGGTGGGGTGGATTTCTTGAACTGCGACTTGATGGAAGTTGCAGTGATAGATATGGTCAATAGAGCATTTGCGGATGTAAGAAAAATCATCCGAGCCCCATTTGGTCAGGGGATTCGTGGACAGAGGATGACGGTTGAGGCTCTTATCGTCGTAGAAGGGAATGGACCTGCCCGTTGGGGTTTGCGGGAGGTAAAAAATGATACAAATTGGCGTACGTACATGAGGTTTGCAAGGACACCTGGTGCTGCTATGTACGGACGGCCAATGGTGTATGTGAAGTTTATTTCAGCTACTGATGATGCTGGAAGCAGTAGGAGCGCTGCAGAAGAGCAGCTGTCCATCACCGCAGGCCCTAGCACCGGCCTGTCGGATCAGCTTGCCATCACCGCTGCTCATAGCATCGACCCATCGGAGCAGATGCCTAGCCACCATAATGTTGACCAAGGATATTGGTCCGCGGTCGTCGACATCAGCGAACATGTGGAGGGATTGCCTGAGGCGTTGGATGATGATGCTCGTTCATCTTCGTCCGAATCATCGTTGGATGAAGAAGGAGTAGGTCCTCCCCAGAGGGCGGTCCCAGGTCCAATGGACCCTGACTTCCTGCAGACCATGACCATAAGCAATGAATTTCGGTCTGTTCCAGGCCTAGGAGAGGATAGTCTGCTAGTTGGGCAAAGTTTCCTTGACAAGGACTCCGCTGACCAGGCAATAAAGAGGTATGCATTGAGCATATCTCGGGAGCACAGAGTGAAGCAGTCTGATCGAAGTCAGCTAAAAGTGATATGTGTCAAATTGAATGAGGGGTGCATGGGGAGAGTGATCGCTCGAAAGAGCTCTGGGGTATGTCAGCCCTGGCATATCTCAAAAATAGAACCACATAGTTGCGAGCAGGTGGGGGCTATGGCTAAGCATCGCAACGTCACCGCAAAATATTTGTCACATATCTTGCAAGTGGCGGTGGAAAAAGACATCAATGTTAGTTTGAAGACGCTGCAAGAGACTGCAGAAGATCAGATTGGTTTCTCTGTCAGCTTCGGAAAGGCAAGGCGTGCCAAGGAGGACATTTTCCAGAGGCTATATGGCACATATGAGCAAGCATATGACCTAGCCCCCAGACTGCTCCATCAGATATCATCAAGTAACCCGGGGACTCAAGTATTCAGGAGAGAACGTCCACACCCCAGGGAGCAAAATGAAGAAATACTTGACCGTTTATTCTGGGCATTCCCGCAGGCTATACATGCATTTCAACACTGCCGTCCGGTGTTGTCAATAGATGGTACCTTCCTCACTGGAAAGTACAAGGGTACACTCCTGTTGGCGATCGCAGCAGATGCAAACAATCAGCTCCTTCCTATTGCATATGCATTGGTGGAGAGCGAGAACAAAGATAGCTGGTTCTGGTTCTTATGCTGCTTGAAGATTTCAGTTGTCGGAAATTACGCCTATTATTTACGAATATTTTCCATCCGCAGCAATCTTTTGAACCTGACTGGTCAGAGACGGAAGCTGGACTCGGCTACAATATGCCTCCTCCACAGGTTCCTTCAATTTTAATATATAATTTCTCCCATAAAAATATTCATGTCTATTACTTACAACTAATTTTTTTTACGCAGCAATCTTTTGATCCTGCTTGGCCCAACATGATAGCTGGTTTCGGCCACAATATGGCCCCGCCACGGAGTGCGAGCATATGCAGGAAGAATACTATCCCGGAACTTCTAGTCAACCTGAGAATCAAGGGATATTTAATGAATTCTTTGTTGCTGACATTATAAGCACACAAGGCAGTTTAATTCCTCCGGCGACACAATCTCAACATGTATTACAAACTCCACCACAGAACTATGAGGCCCACACAGATGAGGAGAACGAACAGTACGGTCGAGGTTTGCGCCAACATCGTATACGAGATCCTTGGTCGCCTTCTGGTGCTAAGCAGAGACCACCACGCCGTCGTCGACAAGGGTGATATGTTGACGACTCTGCCATATTACTATTATTTCTATCTATGTATGACCTATGTATGAGACATATTTCTATAATTTGGAATAATTATTCAACCAGTTTTTCAAAATAAGATACATGAACATGCAAAAATACAACACAAAATTAAGGGTTACTATCTGACGAAATAAATATGAAAACATAACTATAATTTCTATCTATGTATGACCTAAGTATGAGACATATTTCAATGATTTCGCATAATAATTCAACAGGTACTTCAAAATAAGATACATCAACATTCCAAAAATTCAACATAAAATTAAGTTACTACCAAAATGAAGATACATCGGCAATGCCAACACCACAACTTAAAATAAACGCTACGAGTAACGTTATAAGCTTCACTTTTTTCCCTTCTTCTTGCTCTTCGATGATGAACTAGCCTTTCCCTTCTTACTCGGTGGCATAAAATCATCGTCCGAGTCAACGCAAGCGGATGCAGCGCTTTTTCCCTTGAAATATTCATTGCTCTTAGCCGGACTCCTCGGCGTGAAGACTTCTTCGTCATCCTCCGTCGAGGAAGCCCATGTATATGGATACCTTAGAAATTCTTCTTGTTCCTTCTCATCCTTCGGTTTCTTCTTCTCAAACCTTGCTTGCAACCTAAGAAGCTCTTGTCGTAATTCCACCGGAGTTCGGCCAGGCATACCTGCGTGCTTAGAAAAAAGCTTGCCTACCTCAACGAGAAGATTCACATTCGTGACCAGATCTTCGACATTTTCTATGTTATTGGCACTCATAACTGAAGTAGCAGAGGAGATAAGAGGAGCAGCCATACGTGCAGTAAAACTACGATCTCCCCGAGGAGCCATCTCGACTTCGATTGTGTACAAGAAATGAATGCCCGGGGAGGGGTTTTATAGCACGCGCCTCAGAGAAAAGGCGGGAAATCTTGGCGGGAAAAAATAAGGCGGGAACTTTAGGCGGAAAAAAATAAGGCGGGAACTTTAGGCGGGAAAATTTACGCGCGAACTTTTTCCGGGAAACCAACATTTATTATTAATACATCTACCGAAATAAAGTTGGAAATATAACTTAAATTAAAATACGGCTAATCACTACAACGAAATTTAAGATACAACGCGAAAGTAAAACAGAATTTAAAATACGTAGTTACTACAACAAATCACTCTATTTGCCCTGCGTCCAGCGTGGCTATTTTCCAGTCTTGTCGCCGCGTTCTTCTGCTGCCTGCGCCTCAACAGCCCTTTCTCTTAATCTCTTTCTTTCCGCTTCACGGGCCTCCCTGCGCACCTCTTCCTCTGCATACCTACGTGCAGCCTCATCATCCATCCGTTTCTGATTTACCTCGCGATTTCGAGCTTGCTCTGCCCTTAATTTTTGTATCTGTCTCTCTCTTTCTGCTTTATCATTAGCAATAGTCTTTTCGAAACGCTCCTCCTCATGGAACCTTGCCCACGCACGGCTCTGTTTTTCCTCCACCTCACGGCGCGCCCAATCCGGCTGCTCCTGGTCTATCCAGTGAAACCAGTTGCAAAGGGACGGCGGAGACTGCAACAAAAATAAGACGATTAATAAATGAAAATTAATGACATACAAATATGATTTTTAATCATGCTGTTACAACATACCGCAGGTCTCGAGGACGATGAACTTGTATGTGCGGGTGGATCATGATCGTAGTATGCGCACATGAAATATTTCATGCCAAACTTATCCGAAAAATCCACCACTTCCTTCACCTTCGCAAGGCGGCCGCACCAACACCTCTCTGCTCTAACCCCCGGCGGCAAAGTTGCATTCTTTCCCTTCATCGGTCTAAAATGCTGGTCTGAGCAAGGCACACTCATGCTGGCTAAGGTATGAGCACTTGTGTACCAAATAATATCAGCGAACTGAGCGAGAGAATTAGGCACACTCGACGCTGGCTTTTATAGCGAACTGAGCGAGAGAATTAGGCGGGAAAATGCCTCAATCAGTGCAATCAGCCAAAAAGCAGTACAATAATTCGAAGAAGTACGTGGGAATCAGCGCCGTCAGCGTGCTGTGCAGACTGTCGGCCAGCAGCACATGCCACCACCGGTGGTGGCGGCAAGCCAGCCAGCTCAGCATGCCGCCGCCAGCTACGGCGGCAGGGCGACGTCGGTCGACTGTCGGTTCACGGAGGCGGACGTGCCGCCACGGCTGACGGCGGCAGGCCCTGCCGCCACCGGCTCCGGCGGCAGGAGCCACGCGTCGCCTGGCCGTGCTGCCGCCACGGCAGTTTTGGCATTTTCGTTCACAGGTGGTCTCTTTTGACATTACACTGGGGCAGGTGGTCCTTTTTGACAAAATTTCATTAAATCAGTGATACTTATCGCAGATTTCGGTAAAAATATATATGCTAAAATTTATCTAAATTACCTGTGACGAGTATTAAGGACGGAGGGAGTACGTAGCCGTAAAGGCTGTTGAATACACGATTGACTAGCTTCAATCAAAGTCAATTTTATTCAAGTTTGACCAAAACTATAGAAAAAAATGAACAACCATAATACAAAATGGATATAATATGGAAATATGGAGAACTGCAGATTTTACAGATTAGATATTGATATTCTATTTTTAATATTTAGTGAAATTTAATAAAATCTAACTTTGATTAAACCTAAAGTGCGGATCTAATTGTGAACGGAGGGCTCCTGCCTCCTGCTTAGTCGAGCCCTACTAGTTTGTATAGCTAGCCATCATTATCAAGCTAACCAAAAAATGGGTAGCGACTAGCGAGGTTTCTTTCGTAAAAATGACCGATGCCTCGGGATATTTTGTGCAACAACCCCATGGGCCGATAGACGTGGTAGGAGATCTTTTGTGCTGCCTCGTGATATTTTTCTTCCTCGCCCGTACGTGTATGGCTTCGCAGCCATTCAGCCATGGTAAACTAAGAAGAACCCAGACGTTTCGTGAAAAGTGATTCGTTCGCTGTCTGCCGTCTCCATCTCGTGCTCAACGAGAAATAAGTGAGCTAAAAAGATGAATGTGGCATCGTGTTCACCCGACAAGCAGAAGTACCTACGTCGAACACGTGTAGTCTGTATTCGTGCAACCGTCCGACCCAACCAAACTTGGCACGTTCCCTCCAGTATCCAAATATAGCACGTCTCCGTTTGCTAAATATGGCACGGTCAAAGGTGCCTTGCTATGCCACGGTCTAGCTCCAGCCAAAAGTAGCGAAGGACGGCGAAGTTCGGTATTCCGATGCATCCGGTCGACGAGTTGCTCTTTGCACGTATTTTACTATTTTGAAAAAATAAAAAGTAAAAAACGTTGCCTCTTCTCATTAATTAAGAAGAACACGTTGCCTAGTTTATTAGCTGAAAGCCGAACAAAAACCATCACAACACTCGTTAGCCGTCAAGAAATGACTGTCGTGATGCAATGTGCTGAGTCTTTCACAATTTTATTTGAATTGTTGGTAGCTTTTTGCAATTTACTTTCTTTTACATAAATACAATAGGGAAAAACTCCTACTTGTTTTTCATTAAAAAATGTGGAATATGTACATGGTGTATGTCACTAGGACCATATCTCATAATGTATCAAGGCATGCTTGCATGCCTTCCTTAAGACTAGTTCTAGCCATATGCATAGTGAGAGAAAAAACTGTATAAATCTACTAATAAATCTTTGTAAATTCAGAGTATTCTTTTTGCAACTTACTCGAGGCTAGTTAGGGCATCACCATAGGAGCTTAAGTGTGTGGCAATGGCGTCGCACTATCGATATTGGCGGTAGTGTTGCCACATATTACCTCGTATTGGTGGTGGTCCTTGTAAATCAACGACGGTTTTACCGCCATTGAGGGGACTTGATAGCATATTACGGAAGTTTGGATCTCCGTGAAGCAAGGTATCATGGAGAATTCATTATTGTTGTTTTCCTTTGAAATATTGTTAGCACATCCTTTAACTAAGCAAAAAAAAAACATCAAATACATGATGACTAATCAAACAAAGTTTAGAGCATACATCTAATCCTCTATGAACTTGTCACTCTCGGATCTTCAATGAGTTTGCTCAAGATTTTCATTTAGCTTGTTCCAACTCCCTTGTATATATAATGGTCCATCTATGTGACATAGCCAACTCGTTGCAGTTCATGTGCATTTCTTGTAATCTCCAAAGCACTTCCACTAATCGAATTGGTTTTTGATTCTCTTCCGATAATTGTTGGATCTTTTTTGGGCACCGGTAATGGTGTCAAGGCTCACAACCTTCCAATCATTACAAAGGCTCGTCCTCCAACATCTTCCCCCTCGAGCCTCCGCCCCATTCCTCCTCTTCTTGCCTTTGTCGCCGGTGTCAATGTTGACCACATTGATGTGCTCCTCCTATTCCTCCTTTTCATTTTCGGATTAAATAATAGTGGTAAATATAAAGTAAGTTAATAGTGTTGGAAAGGTGTTTCTGGTGATTCGAAATGTACCGGCTTTCATGGCTTCAATTGTCTACCTCCTTTTAAATTGTAGTGGGTACTAACAATTCGTTAATGACATAATATTGGTGGAACTTCAACATGTGTTTGATAAGCATATAGGCATTACGTCTTAACATAGAGATGCTGCAACACATCTCTCTTATACTTCTCAAGAAAGGGAAAACTCCATGCAACAGAGTATAGACTTAAGTAATTTAACATAATGTTTGAATATCAAATATGCTACCTTGACCAAACAAGATTATCGTAATGTCACATGGTAATTATAGCACATGTATTCACTTTATCCCTAGTGAGGAAGCAAAAGAAAGATAAATACCATAGTAGATCTTGAATTTGTTGTCACTGTTCAATTATTACCATCATGCTACTCCATCTAATACACACTTCTCCCCACACATGTTCTTACATACAAGTTGGATCATAACAAGTGCTTAAGAGCGGGGTGCATGATATGCACCTATCAATACATCTTACACATAATAGGTTCTAATATCATATATCAATATCATAGAATAAAGATGCACCACATAGGAATTACATATATGACCATAATCATGCTGGGTAACTCATATGGCACTATATCTATGAAGAACAAGACAGAGAGAGAGATATTAAGCTAATGTCACAAACCCATAGTCAAAAGGTGGACTACTCCCTCTTCATCATGGTGATGACGGTGGAGACGTTGGAGAAAGTGGAGATCCCTCCGACGGTGGCTTCGGTAGAGTTTACCCCTCCAATCTTCGCTAGTTTTGGCTATGTTTTGATGTTTCAGTGTTTCTCTTATGATCTCACCGAGGAAGCCTCCGAAAATCCTTTATATAGGAGTTTTTTTTAGGTCAGACGAAGGCCGTGGGCGAAGAAATCAAGCGAATCGGATGGTCGAAGGGGAATACATGACGATCATCATTACACGTACTAGTCACAGAGACGTGACTAGGCATAGCTTATTTGGTGTTTATTGTTTCACATATGTAATTAGGTTTTTCTCCAACATCACAATATCCGGTGATAATACAATTATAGCATGGATCATAAACTTAATTATAAATCTGGAAATATAGAATAATACAACTTTATTATTATCTCTAGGGCATATTAGTTTTCTTGAGTCTCCCACTTGCACTAGAGTCATTAATCTAGTCAATATTTAAGCACTTAACACTTGTGGCATTCCGGTTTCGTTCATATGCTTTGCATGTGGTAAACTTGACACCACACCGATCCGTCCGGGAAAAAGGAGAGAGGCGATCTGAGGCGGCCGTAGAACCCATCTAGGATTTCGTCTCCCTCACCGGCAACGCCTTCGGTCCACTCCGCCTCCTCTAGCCTTATGGCCTTGGAAGTGTGGTGGACCATGGCTGCTCGTTGGTAGGTGTTTTTGTTCTTTGTTTAGGTTCTTTTTCATTGTCTTCTTCTAGATGGTGAGGCGATGACTATATTCTGAAGTCGGAATAATGTCCTCCCCGCTCTATCCTAGCCCCGGTGGTGTGTCTAGCGTCAACGGAGAGCACATGAAGTCATGTGTCCGGTGGATCTCCTAGGATTTGGTCGGTTATCGTATTCATTGTATGGTTTCATGTCAGTCTCTTCTGATCTACAAATGTCATCATTGGCGACGATTGTTGCTCTGGCGCGCTGGTCCTTTGGTTCATTATCACAATAACTTCTCGGGTGTCTACTAACAAGGTCTCTACTAAGACAAGCTTTGCCTATTTTCAATGATGGAGGGCGAGGACGACGGCGCTCCTTCGGCTCGCGATAGTGTTTCTAGTCGTCAATAGGTGGTTCAAAAACTTATTTGTAGTTTTTATTATTTTTAGGATCCATTGCAGTACTGCAATTGATAATTATTATTAATGGATCGGTAGAATTCTGAAATTATATGTAATCCTATTCTTGACGAGGTGTATAACTCGACGGAGATAGCAACTCGCATGTTCTGTCGCTGAATTAAAAAATCTCGTGTTCGTATGAGAGCAGCCGTGGTTGCACGAAACTTTCTCGAAGGCCAAGATACCCACGCACGCCGGCCCCACGGGATCAAAACCACGCTGAACATAGGCCGGCAGGTGGGGCAACCGTCTCCGGCAGCCACAGAAACCGGACGCAGCCGAAAATATCTTGGCTCGGCCCGCAGGCGAGGAAGCATGAGGTGGCGGCGGCCGGCGGCTCCAGAACGTTCAGGACGCCAGATATTTTTCCCCTTTCCCGCGCCCAAGCCCAACCCGGCTTCAACTCCTCTTCCCCTTCGCAACGCTTCTCCTATCCTCTCCTCCTTTCCTCCTCCTCCCACCTCCGCGCGACACGCCCTTTATATACGCCACCTCCCTCCTCTGCGACGCCTCCCCCTTTCATCAGGTCGTCATCGAAGCACCAGTAGCAAGAACACCCCGGCTTTGAGATCGGCGATCGCGTGCAGTTTCTTGGAGTACAGCATTGATCGAAACAGGGTGAGAATCGAGGATGCAGTCGCAGCCGCAGTACCGGTCCTCCTACTACGCCGTGCTAGGCGTCCACCCCCGCGCGTCTGCCGCCGAGATACGCGCCGCGTACCACCGCCTCGCCATGGTGAGTACCACTAGATTACGTTAGCTGGCTTCGATCAAAGTCCTTTGGCTAGCTCAATTTTTGCGCGGGAGATCGAAACAGAGATTGACGTTTGCCAAATTCGATCTCTGCTTGTCTATGTCATGTCGCAGAGGTGGCACCCGGACAAGATCGCCAATGGCCGTGCGGATCCGGCGCGCGCGGAGGAGGCCAAGGCCAGGTTCCAGCAGATACACGAGGCGTACAAGGGTACGTCGCACTGGCCGCCTAATTCTCTCTTCTATATATGCTTCATAGGTTTGCAGTGGGTGCCTGTTACTAACGTTTGAATTGCTTGATTCTTGCACTTGCAGTGTTGTCGGACGAGAAGAGGAGGGCGCTCTACGACGCCGGGATGTACGATCCCCTCAACGACGACCAAGAGGAGGTCGAGGTAATCAATCTCCCTACTCCCAAGTCCTTGCTCGTGTCGTGCGTTCTATCGATCGTGGGCGTCCATCTAACACGAAGCTTGCGTTGTTGTGATGCCAGGGTTTCCACGATTTCCTTCAGGAGATGCTCTCGCTAATGGCCACAGTTGGCCGAGAGGTAATTTATTTACTGAATAATTTCAACGGACTCTCATTTTGTTATGTTCGACCTGTAGTATAGAACAGGGGAAATAGTGCTCTCTTCTTTTAGGAAGAAGATAAAGTTGCGTGGATATGGTGTCACTAGAACCTTGGAGAGAAAAAATCGTTTAAGAATCTAGAAGAATCATGTCAATCGTTGAGAATCTAGGATAACCATGATATTTTTGGTGAGCACCTTGTGTTGCATGCCACCACCACCCTTCCTCGTCTCTAGAATTTACTAGATCCGGGTAGAACTTAACTGGTTGTGCATGCCTGGAACTAGTGTGCGACTCGATCGAATCTTTAACAAACCGTCGTTTCCCTCGTTGCAGGAGCCCGTGTATTCCCTGGGCGAACTCCAGTGCATGCTCAACGGGATGATGCAGGATTTCTCCTCGCCCCAACCACCACCACCGCCAAGCAGCTTCTTCACCAGCACTGCTCCGTCGACGCGGTCCAGCGGTGGGCAGCAGCAGCGTCGATCATCCTCGAGCGTGCTGCCCCAGGGATTCAGCAGCTCGGCGTGCTTCACCCGGACGGCTTTCTCTGGCTGCTAAGCACTTGGGTACGGTGATCTGCATTGCAGTCCGTGCATCCAGGTGTTCATAGCTACGACTTTGTTCAGAGATCACAGGGATCGCCGATGTGAAGGCACTAACTGAATTGCAGAGTCAGGGAGATCATTGGGGATGTCGAACTCTCGTGCGATGCAACGGATCAGGGGAATAAAGTAGATGGCACATAGGTTTCCAACTGACGAGAACATTTTTGTTCTTCGTTGTAGTTTTGCGTAGATAGGTGTACATAGATCGACGAACACCTCATTCTGTACGATCGTGTGACATTAGGAATTGGTGTTACATTTGTCCAGATCTTGATCTTGTTCGCGTTTGTCTAGTGACAGTTTGAAGTGAATGGTGATGTTTTGCACCGTGGTGTATTTACTTCAACTGTAACGATAGCTTACACGTTTGGTTCCAATAAAAAGACAGACAGAGTACTGTGTCTTGCTCTAAACCTGCTATTGTTCACTGGCCGTCTGGGCCTGTCAGGCCGAACGAAGCAAGCTAATAGCTAACTTGGGACAAGATTTCAGCCACATGATGTCCTCCACCACCTCTCATTTGCCCCCCACTTTTCCCTCTCCCACCAAAATTAGATGTAATCGTCTTCCTCCTCTTATTTCCTCCATTGTTTCACATATTTTTTCTTGTTTTACCTAATTTGGTTGAGTGATATGTAAGGGAAAGCTCTCCTAATTTAAAGATATTTGAAATCCCACTTACTTTCTCCTGCACGCTAGCTAGCTCTCTCTCGGTATATCGTATCGGTTACATATCTAATAGTGTATATTCGTATGTGAGGTGGTTACGGTTACGCTGACGCTTGTGTATGCATGTTTTGTACGTATGTGAGGTTACACCGGTGTGTGTGCGCGTATATAACTATATATGCATGTTTGTATGTGAAAGTTGCGTCGGCGTGTATGTGCATGTTTCTATGTGAAGGTTGCGCCGGCGTGTGTGTATGTGCAGGTGTTTCGAGTTGCCGATGTTTATCGAAATGTTGATTTATATCCGTTTTGGAGAATTTCTGGCTCTACATGGTGTGATTCTAAGATAAGTAACCAACCATGGTCCACATGATGAGCACGTCCATCGTGGCTAGATTTCTTAAATCCGCGACGTCCGACATGATTCAAAATAACCGGACATAGATAAGATGTCCGTGCCAAAAGTGCAAACTCACGAACTTGATCAACCCTGATTTCGGACAATTACAGACGCACATGCTAATTAATGCGTGGTTTCACGGATGGCTACAATCGGTGGATGAGTGATGAAGATGATGATGAAATCCATGGGGCGGGAGGAAAGGGGTAGCAGAACACTAATAACAACGAGGGAGGGCGAGAAGACGAAGAGTATCCAGGACATGATGATGAAGGAGATGCCGAACAGGACGATGATGAAGAAGAAGCCGGATATGATGAAGAAGATCAAGATGCCGGTGCAGCTGAAACAACGCCAAGCTGCCTGCGGGACCCCCATGTTTAGGCACTGCATGCTTCTCAAGCAGACGAGTAACGCCAGGGCTGTTGCCAGAGAGAAAGCCAAGATGGGGCAACTGGATATAGACGCGGCTACTTCATTGTATGAAGGATGCATGCCCGAGGATACGTGTTTGAACGTAACGTTCATGGTTTTGCAGATGAGGCTAAATCACAAGTGGACCGATGATACGTCTCAAACGTATCTATAACTTTTGATGCACCATGCTTGTTTTACACCAATTCATATATGTTCTGCTCACACTTCGTTGCACTTTTATACATTTTTCGGCACTAACCTATTAACAAGATGCTACAGTGCTAGTTCCCTGTTTTCTGTTGTTTTGTATTTCAGAAAAGTTGTGCAGGAAATATTCTTGGAATTGGATGAAACAAAAGCCGAAGATCATATTTTGCCATAACAAAGACGCAGTCCGCAGGAGAGACGAAGGGGGGCACAGGGTGGCCAGACCATGCCTAGGTGCGGCCTGGCCCTGGCCCGCGCCTAGGGCTGGTGTGGGGCCACCTGGCCTCCACCGACCTCGCCCTTCCGCCTATAAGAAGCCTCCCGACGCGTGAACCCTAAATCAATCAGCCTCCATCCATGAAAAGTTTCGTAGCTCTGGCGCCGTCATAGACAAGATTCGGGGGACAAAACTCTCTGTTACAGCACCCTGCCGGGACAGGGATTTGCCCCCGGAGCCATCTCCATCCACTCCACCGCCATCTACATCGCCATTGTTGACTCCCACGATGAGGAGTGAGTAGTTCTCCCCCAAGGCTGAGGGCTTTACCGGTAGCTATGTGGTTTATCTATCTCTACATGTATGATTTTTATGTGATCATGAGCTTTGTAATTGATGAGGACATCTCATCTATTGATACAACCGCTGTACCTACAGCCACACAAATACAAGGACCAATCACTCGAGCTCGTGTCAAACAACTTAACTATCAGGTACTTTCGTTTCTTAGAACTATTCCTCATATACATGAGAATATGATGCTACCTAAATCAGATATGTTTGTTACTCTTAGGAATGATGGACATAGCATTGATGAGGAGGACAAGCATTGGAGCATGATCACACATGGAGGAGATGGCAGCAAGTATTTGAGGATTGAAGATGATGTCACAAGTGGATATTAACTTTGAAGCCACCATAAGAAGAGATGTAGACATGGACGAAATATGGAGACTCCTCACAGGATATTTTTAGATGTTTTTAGAGAGGGAGTCTCCCACCGTCAAGAAATGGTGAAGACGTCCAAACTCGAAAACGCAATAGAAGATGCATGCGGATTCCGTTTTCGATGAACTTGGGCTTATTGTAAAGCTAGCAACAAGCTCAAGAACCTCTCACAGAGAAACACCAAGAAGCAATAGGGATATGCAAAGTATGCAAAGGATTGAGCTCCCTAAGACGATGTGATCAAGTTACCCACCCGAAAGCCCCTCTTGATAGTGCGGCTATCTATCCTATAATCCGGTCTCCCATCAACCACCTTGAGACCGGTAAAAGGAAAACCTATCAAGGCCATACCTTTGCCTTGCGCATCCCGCTTGATCTTGATGATAACTCTTCAAGCTCCACTCAAGCTGGAATGCTTCACTTGATCATTGTTGCTTCGTGAAGACGCACAAATGCTCCCCCATACACCATGATGGGAAAACTCCATTGATGCACATATTCACATGTCCATTGTCACCAAATGGACGGCAAGCTTCAAGCATATGATCCTCTTGAGATGCTCAACTTGAACTTGCCCAACTCAACCTTGATGGCGATCACCACTAGATGTCATCCTCTCATGGGCTATATGAGATCTCACTTTTGATGCATGCCCATGGAAAGATACCTAACCCACATAGACAACACAAGGGAACATATATGATGGGTTAGTTCATAAAGCATGATTGACACGGCTTACCATACCACATGACTTCTCGTGGCACATTCTTCATGCTTCATGTGTTGACCAATCTTGGATCTATTCTTCACTCTTTGTATTGGTCAACCTTGTATCTTCTCATGCTCTATCATACTATCTTGAGGTGTATAAAGAATTCTTCACTTGGAATCAAGCACTCAAGATCTTTATCATTCGTTGCTTATCACATAAGCTAGAGCATGGCTAATATTGAGTTTCACATAAGAACTCTATCTTCATTTCTTCTTCTTGATCATATCACATATATATCTTCAAATCGATGATCTTGATGCCAATACACAAGGTATATATTTATCTTCATGGCATCCATACTTGAATCCAACACATGGAATACAAGTAGTACCTATGGAATATTCCTTCATATAAACTCAATGAAAACATTAGTCCATAGGGGTTGTCATTAATTACCAAAACCACACATATGGGCAATATACCCTTACAACCATCCCAGTGAAACTCAACCCCCCCCCCCACTTATTTCTTTGAGAAATTTAGTGTGGTAATCTTGCTTCATTGTTTCCTGTATTCCTACAAAGTCAAGACTATGGTGTTTTATGTGTTGCCTAATATAACTTTTTTTTTACTTTCTTCCCCAGTGCCTCTACTATTCCAAGAAAAACCACTAATCATTCTGATTATTTTCTTTTTTTACTTTCCTACACACCATCGTAGTTTTGATGGGGGTTTTGCAGCGAAACTCCACAGGAGTCACTCCCCCCCATCTATTTTCCTCCATTAGTATAAGTAGTGATCAGATTATCTGAAAAAACTGCACAATCTTCCTTGCCCATCTTTAGAATATCCAGTAGAACTTGGTCAACAGCATCTGGCTGGTTGTCCATGTCTACTGAATGTTCCATTTCCTCAGGGCTTTCATCTTTATTCATAAAGATATTAACCCTGGCCTGCTCCTGCTCTCTTATTAGAGCTAAATTAGTGTCAATCATATCTAGAGTAGTACCAAGCTCAATCCCTACCTTGCTAGCAATATCTAAAATACTATAATCAGAAGTGTTAGCAAGAGTGGGAAGAGTGTTACTACCTTGTGACGACTGAAGATTTTTTGCCATAACTATCTTCTTTGCCCTGTCCATGATGGAACATCACTTTTTGGAGCAAGCCTGTTGCTGAATCTGTTCCCATGGACTTCTTCAATTTCTTCTAAGATCCCCACATCCTTGTGCTTCTTCCTCCCATGATTTGGTGATTTTCCACCCTCAACATTCTTGATTTTTGTTGTCATGCTCAAGGATGAGTCAGACTCCAAACACTTGTCCCCTTCATCTCCAGAAAGATCCACTCTCTCATTGTTTTCCAAGTCTTCAGTTTGATCTTCCATCTCTTGCTCATTTTCCTTCACATTGTCACCAGTTTCTTCTAGCAGATTTTCCCTTCTATCGCCATGTTTTCCCTTACTGCTCCCATTGCCTATCCCTCAGATTGTAGCTGGTTTGTAGCTTGAGTAGTAGAAGATCCTTTCTTTTTTGTCAAAGCAATTGCACCCAAATCATTTTGCCTTTTAATTTCCTTCTCCCTCTCTTCCAAAGCTTTTTTTGTTTGTTCACTTGCTTGTATGTGCCCTTCTCTATCTGCCCCCTCAATTCCTTCAATTCTCTGTCTTTTCTCTCTTCTATCTCCCAACTCTTGTGATAAAGTGTCTTCCATCTCATCAAATTCTTGAATGTATTCCTCGTCTGGCCTTAACCAACCTTCCTCTACCACCTGCTCTACTTGGAAATATATGTAGTAGATCATCAGCTTTTTTGTAGTAAGCTTTGCCATTGCAGGAATATTCTTGTGATTGACCACACCCACGAAGAATCTTATGCTTCCATCTTTCCTGAAAGCTTCCATGTCCACTTCAATAACTTGCCCAAGAGTTGAGCCAACTTCACAAATTCCTTGGTAATTTTTCAGAGTTTTTGGAACTCTCTTAGCCCTGACCCATACTGTATCCAGCTTTCAGTACGCAAGGTTTTCATCTGACCACTGTTTGACATTCACTTTGATGTGTGCACCTCTCAAAGTAACCTAGTCATAGATAGAGACTTCATTTATCCTTGCAGCTGATGGGAAGTTGACCAAGAATCTGCCAGCAGAGACTTCTTTTGCTTGCTAGTTCCACTTTCAAGGGTATGTTCTGCCTAGGCACATCACTAACAGTTCCTCATCAACCTGAAAATCTACTTCCTTGACTTTTACTATTGCTATAGCTTTCCCCTTCTCCTCAGTTCCAGCTCCTTCTTTTGCATGTTCAACAACAAAACAACATAGCCCAGGGCCTCCAAAACCAACCAGGTTTGCAGTTGGCTTCTTTTGCTTGAGCCAGGCACATCTCATAGACTGATGTCCTTTACCACAATTCATACACTCAATCTCTTCATTGCAATCCTTTGAAATGTGCTATTTTTTCCACACTTATTGCAACGAAGACTGTCACTTGCAGTGTCCTTCTTCACTGCCAATTCTGCTTCAACACTTGATCCTATCTGCACCTGCTGTGTTGTCCCAGATGAGGCAGCTGCAGTTGTAGCTGAGATAGTTGTCCTTTCATTAGTAACTCTATTCTGGCCGTTGAAATCCCTTCAGAATTTGCAGGTATGGCTTTCCGCACATATGCGCTGCTCTGTCGTTGGAATTGTCCCCTGCCCCCAACTCTTCCTCCTTGACCCAGGTTGTTATTGAATTGCCCATTGCCTTGCCCATAAGCACCTCTCCCTTGATTGTTGAATTGCCCCTGCCCTCTCCCAAATCTCTGAGAGATTTGGTACTGATTCCCCCCAAACTGCCCAGGACGAGAGAAAGGTGGGCGCTGAAAGTTGTTACCTCTGTATCCTCCATATGGCTGCTGCCTGTTTGGTCCTCCATCATCTCTTCCATAGCTTCCCCCACCTCCCTGGTTATCATATCTATCACCCATCTCTCTCGAGTCCGCCGCCACTGCCTTAGCTTGAGGAACCCTAACTCCACGCTCCCACCAGCTCCCCAGCAAACAGCCCAAGTAATCTTGCGAGAATATTCTTTCAGACAAAGAGGTCACTATCTTTTCTTTATACAAACACATGGTCTGCATTGCTTGAAATTTTGGTGGGCCAAACTTGGGCTGGATATCACCACTACCAAGCCCACGAGGTGACACTGTTTTGATGGAAATTTTAATCCCAATAAAACAGTCTATGTCATCACCTGGCTTTCTAAAAGATCTTTTACAAGCTTGGGCTATGATACGTCTCAAATGTATCTATAATTTCTTATGTTCCATGCTAGTTTTATGACAATACTCACATGTTTTATATACACTTTATATCATTTTTATGCATTTTCCGGGACTAACCTATTAACAAGATGCCAAAGCGCCAGTTCCTGTTTTCTGTTGTTTCTGGTTTCAGAAATTCTACATAGTAAATATTCTCGGAATTGGACAAAACAAAAGCCCACGGTCTTATTTTCCACGGAGCCTTCCAGAACACCGAAGAGGAGACGAAGAGGAGCCACGAGGCGGCCACACCCTAGGGGGCGCGGCCCCACCCCTGGTCGCGCCGCCATATGTGGTGTGGGCCCCTCGGGACTCCACCGACATTGCCCCTTCGCCTATATATTCTCTCCGTCGCAAAAACCCTAAAATATCCAGTCATATTCCACGAAGAGTTCCGTAGCCGCCGCCATTGCGAAGATAAGTTTCGGGGGACAGAAGTCTCTCGTTGCGGCACGCCGCGGGACGAGGAATTGCCCCGGAGTCATCTCCATCGACACCACCGCCATCTTCATCGCCGTTCTTTGTCTCCCATGATGAGGAGGGAGTAGTTCTCCCCGAGGATGAGGGCTCTACCGGTAGCTATGTGGTTCATCTCTCTCTCCCATGGTGTGATCTTTATGTGATCATGAGCTTTGTATCACTATTAATCTATGTGCTACTCTAGTGATGTAATTAAAGTAGTCTATTCCTCCTTCATGATGTAAAGTTGACAGCGTGTGCATCATGTAGTATTTGGCGTAGGTTATGATTGTAATCTCTTGTGGATTATGAAGTTAACTATTACTATGATAGTATTGAAGTGATCTATTCCCCCTTTCATAGCTATTGTTGACAGTGTGTATGCTATGTTAGTACTCGGTCTAAATTGCAACGGTATTGTCTTGGATTATGATTTGATGAGGATATCCCTATGAGTGGTGTTTGTCAAGTACTTGATGAACTTTGAGCGGAGCTTTTGTAGCCACTACATGATTAGTGATTCCAATAGGAGAGCAATTCAGAGTAGCACAAGTGAAGAGAAGTTATTTATTTATGTGATCATTGTTGAGAGTTTCCACTAGTGAAAGTATGATCCCTAGGCCTTGTTTCTAAGCATTGAAACACCGTTTCCAACAAGTTCTGTTACATGTTTGCTTGCTGCCATCTTTATTTCAGATTGCAATTACTACTTACAACCATCCATATTACTTGTATTTCACTATCTCTTCGCCGAACTAGTGCACCTATACATCTGACAAGTGTATTAGGCGTGTTGGGGACACAAGAGACTTCTTGTATCTTAATTGCAGGGTTGCTTGAGATGGATATCTTTGACCTCTACCTCCCTGAGTTCGATAAACCTTGGGTGATTCACTTAAGGGAAACTTGTTGCTGTTCTACAAACCTACTGCTCTTGGAGGCCCAACACCGTCTACGGGAATAGAAGCGTGCGTAGACATCAAGCTATTTTACGGCGCCGTTCGTTGGGGAGGTAAGGTAAAAGGTATTCACATCCTCCGACTACTAAGCTATTTCCTAGCACTGTTGCCGGTGTGTGAGTGCTCGAAGCTATTTCCTTTAGATTCTGCAATTATATCTTTTTGTTTCTTGTTTTTATTTCACTAGTTAGGCTTAATGGAAAACAACAAAAATATTAGAGATCTTTATAGTATTTATCTTGAGTTAGGACATGAGGTGTTTGAAGAGAAAATTAAAAAACCTATGGAACTTTATATGCATGCTAGTGGCAATGTTATTAGTATGAATGCTTTGAACACCATTGTTGCTAATGCTATGGAAAATTCTAAGCTTGGGGAAGCTGGTTTTGATGAGCATGATATTTTTAGTCCCCCAAGCATGGAGGAGAAAATTTACTTTGATGATACTTTACCTCCTATATATGATGATTACAATGATGACTATCATATTTTCAGTCCACCTACTATTGAGGAGAAAATTAATTATGATTACAATATGCCTCCTATATATGATGATTATGGTGATGAGAATAATAATGATAGCTATTTTATTGAATTTGCTCCCGCTACAATTAATAGTAATGACTATGCTTATGTGGAGAGTAATAATTTTATGCATGTAGCTCATGATAATAATGTTTCATGTGATAGTTATATTGTTGAGTTTGTTCATGATGCTACTGAAAATCTTTATGAGAGAGGATAATATGGTTTTAGGGATTTTCATGTTAATAAAACACCTCTCTTTTTACTGAAAATCTTGAAGTTGCGCTTGTCTTGTTTTTCTATGCTTATTGCATTATGCTTACATGACTTCTTTATTTACAATATTCCTTTTCATAGGAAGTGGGTTAGACTTAAAAGTGTTTCTTATTTGCTTTTGATGCTCTCTTTTGCTTCAACTCTTATTTCTTGCGAGAGCATCATTAAAATTACTGAGCCCATCTTAATGGCTATAAAGAAAGCACTTCTTGGGAGATAACCCATGTTTTTATTTTGCTACTGTTTTGTTGTGTCTTGAAAGTTGTTACTACTGTAGCAACCTTTCCTTATCATGTTTATTTCGTTTTTGTGCCAAGTAAAGTCTTTGATAGTAAGGTTGATACTAGATTTGGATTTCTGCGCAGAAATAGATTTTTAGCTGTCACGAATTTGAGTTGATCTCTCTGTAGGAGAATCTAAAAATTCTGCAAAAATTCATGAGTGGTCCTCAGATATGTACGCAACTTTCATACAATTTGAGCTTCTTCATCTGAGCATGTTAAGTGCCTCGAAAAAATTCGTATTTACGGAGTGTTCTATTTTGACAGATTCTGCCTTTTATTTCGCATTGCCTCTTTTACTGTGTTGAGTGGATTTCTTTGCTCCATTAACTTTCAGTAGCCTTGGGTAATGTCCAGAAGTGTTGGGAATGATTGTGTCCTCGCTGAACATGTGAATTTTATATTATGCACTAACCCTCTAATGAGATTGTTTTGAGTCTGGTGTGAAGGAAGTTTTCAAGGATCAAGAGAGGAGGATGATATAATATGATCAAGAAGAGTGAAAAGTCTAAGCTTGGGGATGCCCCCGTGGTTCATTCCTGCATATTTCGAGAAGACTCAAGCATCTAAGCTTGGGGATGCCCAAGGCATCCCCTTCTTCATCAACAACTTATCAGGTCACCTCTAGTGAAACTATATTTTTATTCTGTCACATCGTATGTGCTTTACTTGGAGCGTCTGTGTGCTTTTATTTTTGTTTGTGTTTGAATAAATTCGGATCCTAGCAATCCATGTGTGGGAGAGAGACACGCTCCGCTTTTTCATATGAACACTTGTGTTCTTAGTTTTACTTTTAATGTTCATGGCTAAAGTTAAAAGCTGCTGCACTTATTGCTATTTGGTTGGAAACAGAAAATGCTTCGTGTGGTAATTGGTATATGATCTTAAATAATTTGATACTTGGCAATTGTTTTGAGCTCTCAAGTAGATCATGTTTAAGCTCTTGCATCATGCAGTTTAAACCTATTAGTAGAGAACTACTGTAGAGCTTGTTGAAATTTGGTTTGCATGATTGGTCTCTCTAAAGTCTAGATATTTTCTGGTAAAAGTGTTTTTAACAACAAGGAAGACAGTGTAGAGTCTTATAATGCTTGCAATATGATCTTATGTAAGTTTTGCTGTACCGGTTCATACTTGTGTTTGCTTCAAACAACCTTGCTAGCCAAAGCCTTGTACTGAGAGGGAATGCTTCTCGTGCATCCAAAACCTTGAGCCAAAACTTATGCCATTTGTGTCCACCATAACTACCTACTATGTGGTATTTTTCTGCCATTCCAAAGTAAATTGCTTGCGTGCTACCTTTAAAATTTCACTCCTTGTCTTTGCAATACATAGCTCATGGGCAAGTAGCTTAAAAACTATTGTGGTAATGAATATGTCGCTTATGTATCTTATTTCTTATAAGTTGCTTGTTGAGCGGTAACCATGTTATCTGGGAACGCCATCAACCTGTTACACCTTTGTTGAATATCATGTGAGTTGCTATGCATGTTCGTCTTGTCTGAAGTAAGGGAGATTTTCCATGAGTTAAATGGTTTGAGTATGCATATTGTTAGAGAAGAACATTGGGCCGCCAACCAAAGCCATGTATCATGGTGGAAGTTTCAGCTTGGACATTAATCCTCAAATCTCTTATGAGAATATTATCTCGTTGTTGAATGCTTAAAGCATTAAAGAGGAGTCCATTATCTGTTTTCTATGTTGTCCCGGTATGGATGTCCTCAAGTTGAGATCTATCAAAATCGAGAAATCAAATGCGATTTATCTCCTTGGACCTTTGTACAGGTGGGATAAAGGTACCCCTTTGTGACACTTGGTTGAAACATATGTAATGCAATGATAATCCATGGAAGTCCGAGCTAATTAGGACAAGGTGCGGGCACTATTAGTATTCGATGCATGAGGCTTGCAACTTATAGGAGGTTTTATGCATAACACATATGAACTATTACTACCGTTGAGACAATTGTTTCCATGTTTTCAAAATAAAAAGCTCTAGCACATGAGTAATCCCTGCTTCCCTCTGTGAAGGGCCTTTCTTTTACTTTATGTTGAGTCAGTTTACCTACTTCTTTCTATCTTAGAAGCAAACACTTGTGTCAATCTGTGTGCATTGATTCTTACATACTTGCTTATTTGCACTCATCATATTACTTTGTGTTGACAATTATCCATGAGATATACATGTTGAAAGTTGAAAGCAACTGCTGAAACTTAAATCTTCCTTTGTGTTGCTTGATGTCTACGTTCCCCCTCCTTTCCTGTAGACAGTGTTGGGCCTCCAAGAGCAGAGGTTTGTAGAACATCAGCAAGTTTCCCTTAAGTGGATACCCAAGGTTTATCGAACTCAGGGAGGAAGAGGTCAAAGATATCCCTCTCATGCAACCCTGCAACCACA
Source organism: Lolium rigidum (assembly GCF_022539505.1). NCBI lineage: Eukaryota > Viridiplantae > Streptophyta > Magnoliopsida > Poales > Poaceae > Lolium > Lolium rigidum. Next base: position 167,156,803 of record NC_061513.1, on the reverse strand, counting down.
AAGCAAGAAGTCTCTTGTGTCCCCAACACACCTAATAGGTGCACTAGTTCGGCGAAGAGATAGTGAAATACAGGTGGTATGAATAAGCGGTAGCAACGGCAATGACACCGGAAAAGTGCTTTGCCCGGGACGAGTAAACAAGCGGTAGTAATGTAGCGAGTAGTAACGCAGCAGTAGTAACGCGAGTGAAACAATGAATAAGCAGTAGTAACTCAGCGGTATTTAGGAACAAGGCCTAGGGATTACACTTTCACTAGTGGACACTCTCAACATTGATCACATAACGAAACGGATAAATGCATACTCTACACTTTTGTTGGATGATGAACACATTGCGTAGGATTACACGAACCCTCAATGCCGGAGTTAACAAGCTCCACAATAATGCTCATGTTTTAGTAACCTTTAGTATAAGATAGATCAACAGACTAAACCAAGTGACAAGGGATTAACTTATCAATGCCTATAGATTGTAGGCTAGGGTTTAGTTAGAAGTAGAGGGCAAGTAGATCTCGAAGGTTTCAGCCGAAAAGTACTCGACGAATATGAAATCTAGGGTTTGCGA